>NC_092234.1:30589202-30646702 GCF_036320965.1 Panulirus ornatus | reverse complement strand
TGTGTGTGTGTGTGTGTGTGTGTGTGTATGTGTATGTGTGTCTGTGTGTGTGTGTGTGTGTGTGGTTTTTTGAAGTGTCCGAGACTTTGACCCAACTTTATGTGCATCTGATTGGGTGAGACTCCTTTGCATATCAGGATTAGTTCGTGCCCACTCCAGCCTCATTACATCCCAGTTTTCCTGCGGTCCAGTCCATTCTTTTAAAGAGGCTGCGTGGTTGTGGGGGGAGGGGGGGGGGGGTTGGTCGGCCCATGAGCAGGCAACCTCAGGTCAGTGACTGTTAAGATGAAGACGACGGCTGGTAAAAAAGTTTCCTTTGGAGGTGGTGTGAGGCGGTTCTATCTTATTAAGAGTTGTCATGCTCTTGGTTATAATGTTATCCAACGATACCGTGTTATCGGTCTCACGGGGATTCGTTATCTTAGACTGAGGAGTTATGATATCCTGCTCGAGGATGGGGAAGTAGATTGTGTGTGCGTGTGTCTGTGTGTGTCTGTGTATATGTGTTTGTGTCTTTGTGCCTTTGTGTGTGGTGTGTGTGTGTGTGTGTGTGTGTGTGTGTGTGTGTCTGTGTATATGTGTTTGTGTCTTTGTGCCTTTTGTGTGTGGTTTGTGTGTGTGTGTGTGTCTTTTACTGCATGGACAGAATCTTTAGCTCTCGGAAAGGTGAACTATTCCGCCATAGAGGTTGTGATATTTGACTCAACAGCTAGGCATTTTGACCATAGTATTTAGTATTCCGGCAAAGTAGACAGGATATTTGGCTATATCAGGAAGATATTCGGTATCAGGGAATAGGCCCTAGTCCTGTGTTGGTCATGATTAGAAGTAGTAGATGGTGGTAGACTAGGATCTTTGACCTTTGCTCTTGTATCTTTTTCTTTAATAATTATCATGTGTATCATACGATGGCCTAAACTTAATGTTGTTCTCGTATTTAAGATAGTGTGAGGCACCACAGGTGGCTCTTTCACTACGTTCCGTTGCCTTTAAACTTACATGGTAAAAGCTTTGGATCTAGATTTACTTGACAAAACATTTGAACCTAAACTTACATGGCAAATACTTGGAATCCAAACTTACATAGCAAGTGCTTGGAATCTAAACTCACATGGCAAAAGCTTGAAATCTAAGCTTACAAAGCAAGAGCTTGGAATCTAAGCTTAGATGGCAAAAGCTTAGGATCTGAACTTACTTAGCAAAAGCTTAAAATCTAAACTTACATAGCAAGAGCTTGGAATCTGAGCTTACGTGGCAAAAGCTTAGAATCTAAAGCTACTTAGAATCATGATGGCTTGCTTCTCCTCAGACTTCATTCCTTCCTTCATTTCGACCAAGCTGGACGACAACAAATATCATTTTAACAGGAAGATTTAACTAAGAATATTTTTACTCAAAGCAAAGAAGAAGAAAAAGAAATATGCTGTTAATTGACTTGCAGCCATGTCACATCGCCAAAGCCGTAGTGTTGAGCTCAGGCTGGAGCGTAATGTTGAGAGTTTAGGTTCAGTGTGATGGACAAGGTTGCACAAGTTGGGCTGGGATCCTTCAATTAATGAACCTAACGAGACTGTAAATGGATTATTCCGCATCGTCAACCCATCGTATGTGTGAGTAGATTCATCCACATGATGCAGTAGAAGTACGTATAGAATAATTGATGTGATAAACCACCCTTTCGTATGGGTAGATTAATGCTCATAATCTACTCGGTAGATGTAATAGGTGGCCTTTTTCCCCACATTATGAGGCCAGCCATGGTATATACGGATGGCTCCACACAACCAACCCAACAGGAATCTGCTCAGGTTTATGTTGTTATTCCCGCAGAAATAGGCCTTAGGGTTTTAGGCGTTTTCGTGTGAATGGACTTTAAGGGTTGATGACCCCGGAGTCCCTCTGACTTTAAGGGTTGATGACCCCGGAGTCCCTCTGACCTAGGACAATTACTTCGCGAATAAGACCGTACATCTATTGAAAGGCGACTTCAGAGATCCTGTTGCTTCTAGTAAGAGTTTTCGGCCTCAGTGATCAAGTTAATTAAGTTTTAGCCAAGGATATTCTTCTTTAGGGGCGTAGGGGGGTTGTCTTAACACATTGGCACCCGCTCCCGATAAAGCTATGACCGCAAACGAGCCAACTGCTTTGTTGGACCATTAAGAAGGTGTGGGAGAGAATAGGCAGTTTGACGCAGCCGATCTTGTCTATGTAAATGACCTCACATCCATTAATTGCCTTTACAATAGGAAAAATAGAGGCAGTCTTAATGCTACCTTTTATTATTGGTAGGAGGGTTTGGGTTAGGATAATTACAGGATGTAGTTCTGTATCTCACGTGGGCATTCACGTTACAAACTTCGTATTTTGGCTACGTAGGAAATGTAGTAATTGTGAGTTGCTGGAGGGCATTAGCCAGCCATTCTGGGAAACTACTTGTGCATTTCACGACAATTATGCTCGTGGACTGCACCTTTGCCCTTCCTGGTGTAGTTGTGCATTTCCCCTTGTTAATAACCCTCTCCAGCGCTGTGGTACGACCCTAGAGCACAAATGCTAAGACCATCGTACCCAATGTGTCGTGCTGTGCTCCCTTCTGTCGTGCTCAAGGATCCTTCCGTCCTGCTCGAGGGCTCTTCCATCGTGCACAAAAGTCGTACCGTCGTGCTCAAGGGCCCCTTTGTCGTGCTTCAACACGGCTTCTAAGTAAGAGTCGTGTGTGAGGGGTGCGAGTGTAACCTACATACGATGACCCATAGTGGGGGTAAGGGTCAGGCTTTCAGGGACTCCCTTTGTCTTGCGCCAGGTGGCATATGTCTCCTGAGGCACTCCTCATTGCATCCCCCCCATCCCCCTCGTCATACCTGGATAGACTCGCAGCATACCTCCTCCTCCTCCTCCTCCTCCTCCTCCTCCTCCCGCCGGAGCCACTGGTGTAATGATGACGTATGTATAATGAGTGTAATTATCACAGGCTCGGCAGAATTATCATCCGGGTTCCTGCGTTACATTGTTGCGTCTTACGACCCTCATAATTATATCTGTAATTATTAACTTCCTCCTGATTATACGTATCGTGGAGAAATATATTTCTCCATTCTGCGTTTTATTCACAAATTTTCTTTTACGATTACATTTATTTTTTTCTAAGGGTGATCATTTTCCCCGCGTGACGTGCCGAACACAGTACAGATTATTAGGAGTATTCCAGCTCATTGCAGAACTTCGGTTTATTCGTAATTACATTTCATTTCATGGTTAGATGATAATTAAGGGCGCCAAGCGGATGTGGTATGGACGTGGAACTCACTCCTCTTCGCACGACTAAATGAGAGAGGAATGTGTCCTACATAGATGTATCATATTGTATGATTATTTGATATTGTGTCGTTGAAAGAAGAAATTCATTAGGTGAGGTATGGCAGCTGTCTAACGTTTCTCGTTACCCATTTTCTTTGGGTTTTCTTTTTTTCACATTTTCTGAGGCAGAGTAACTTGAATGAGATGAGAATGAGTTCAGTATTACAGGATATGAGATGATATTAGAACGTAAAGTCATATGATTATCGCCTTCAGTACGGTACGACCCTAGTGCACGACGGCAAGGTCGTAAAATGGAGCTCAGGTATCGAACTGTCTTGCCCAAGTGGTTAAAGTTAAATTTAAAAGGAAGTGTACTAGGCTTACACACGGAATTTCGACATTAAAACCTTCCTGCATTAATCTATAGACCGTCAATCCTTTAAGTATGTTATGGTAAACGTGATATTTTAGTTTTAATTTGACAATCATGTACATCATCTTGACATATTGGGTTAGATACTGAAGTGACTTAAACATAAGGATAAGAGAGTCGTAATAATGAATTACAAGCGAAATAGTATATTTCTTAAGGCTATACGACGAATGGTATTCGATTCGCTTCTGAACCGTTTTCTATCCCTCAATGCAACATTTCCGAATAGTCTTTTGTTTACATTGTCGTTTCGCTCTTCCCATTTAACGTGTTTCTAATTTATATAGATTCCTGTTTACGAAAAGAATCAAAACTCTTAAATGTGGTTTTAGAAACTATTATTGTACATTAGAAGATCGTTTAGGTATGAAAAATATATTTCTTATTCGGTGCTTCTCGTTCATTACACTTATAGCTCCTGTTGACGTGGCGTGTGAAGGCGGTGGTCGTAGTCACATTTCTCTGTCGAAGTTTATTGAAAGCATCGATTAGTGTATTGACTCTGCAGTTGCATACAAACTTCTGAAAGACACCACAAAGTACTTGACATGCAGGAAGTGAGATTTACATTCACAAGAAAAAAGAATTCGCCTTCCATTTAAGTTTTTAACAGAAATGCAAGTCTGTGATTGTAACTGGAGAGTAGGATGAAAACACTGTTCATTGTTTACCTCGCTAGGCATCTACACAAGGGAGGGGATCCAGACCAGGGATCCAGACCCCACCATCTTCTAACAAGCCCCAGCATTCCAAAATAAGGTGAGGACCTGTTTAGGTTAGGATCGTGCGGTCTTGACTTTATTTTAATTACAGGTGACGCTGTTTGTGATGTGTGGAATTTCCATGTCGTCATTCCTACCAAGTTCGGTCGGTATCCCTGCCTTTAATTTCCCAGTGTGTGGAGGAGGGTAGGGGGGCCATTACTGAGGGAAAAACGAGTCATTGCAGCGTTGTTGCTACCGTGCAGTAATTTCTGCCCAGGAGGTTTTATGGATACGTGAGTGACGGATCATAAGTCGAGGTATGTGGAGCTCCCTGCCATTGTGAGATGATTTTAAAATCGTGGAAATTTCATTTCAGCTCAGAACAGAACATTGATCGTTACTTTTAAGATTCTCTGGCTGGAAGTACTGATCGGTTTGTCAAGGTTCGACACGGCTGGGGGAATTAGTGCAGAAATAAGAGGAATGGGATGCAATATTCCTCGTGAGGTTGAGTTACCCGTAGCTACAGGAGGGTATGGGTGGCGAATAACATGTTGCACCTTTCATTGTCAGCCACATTGGCGCCGGTTTTGTCTGTACGTAGTTGAGTGAGCAACTGCACCAACCCCGAGATCAGGTCATGGCTCGCCATTGGATGTGCCTTGTGTAACATGGCTCTCGGGGCAGGGAACACAACACCATCAGCCCGGTAGGTTAGGTTATTGTGATGTCTGACCTGAGGCTCCCATTGATGTCCATGCTCGTAGCACTTGTGAGGGATCCAGTGCAGACGGGTGTGTGGAGGAAGGAGTTGCGATGTCTGATGAGGCTTTAGTTTAGGATTGGATAGGGGTATGGGGGTTTAGATTGGATCATATAACTTTAGAAACTCTGAATCTTATATGTAGAGGTTTATATACTCTAGAAGTCTGTATAGTGCTTTATATAATCTAGAAATCTATAAAAAGCTTTATATATAAGTAAAAATCTATATAGAGCTTTACAAACTTAAGTTATTCATTAGACCGTAAGTGGAAGAGGGATAACCTTTAACTTTGATGTGATGTGTAAGTATGCTGGTAGAAAGAGAGAGAGAGAGAGAGAGAGAGAGAGAGAGAGAGAGAGAGAGAGAGAGAGAGAGAGAGAGAGTACCAGGGCATGAAGCTGGTATTGTAGCGTGTAGTAAGGTCCCGTGTCACGGTCCAGGGTATGTGCTGTGGGTACAAAGGCATGAGTTTGGCACCGTGGCATGAGTATGCTTCCCGGGGCATGACCGTGGCACCACGTTGTACGTGGGTGTGGGTATGACCCTGGATCATGGGTATCGCCGTGGGTATGACCCTGGATCATGGGTATCGTCGTGGGTACCACCCTGGATCATGGGTATCGTCGTGGGTACCACCCTGGATCATGGGTATCGTCGCAAGTTACGATCATGACGCTGGGAAGTGAGTGCAACGTACGAACATTAGTGTCAAGTTGGAGCCAAGATTTGACCTGGGGCATATGTGCGTGGATTTAGGGCATGCGTCTGTGGTACTAAGGTATGATTACGATACCGGGACGTGCATGTGGTACCGGGGCTTGCATGTGATACCGGGGCTTGCATGTGGTACTGGGGCGTGCATGTGGTACTGGGGCGTGCATGTGATACCGGGGCTTGCATGTGGTACTGGGGCGTGCATGTGGTACTGGGGCGTGCATGTGATACCGGGGCTTGCATGTGGTACTGGGGCGTGCATGTGGTACTGGGGCATGCATGTGGTACTGGGGCTTACATTTGGTACCGGGGCATGTATGTGATACCGGGGCTTGCATGTGATACCGGGGCGTGCTTGTGGTACCGGAACGTGTATGTGGTACCGGGGCGTATATGTGATACAAAGACTTGCATGTGGTACCGGGGCGTGTATATGGTACCGGGACGTGTATGTGATACCGGGGCTCACATGTGGAGCCGGGGCGTACATGTGCTACCGGGGCGTGCATGTCATACAGGGTCGTGCATGTGGTACCAGGGCGTGCATGTGATACAGGGGCGTGCATGTGGTACCGGGGCGTGCATGTGGTACCGGGGCGTGCATGGGATAAAGGGACGTGCATGTCGTACCGGGGCGTTCGTGTGATACAGGGGCGTTTATGTGGTACCGGGGCGTGCATGTGGTACCGGGGCGTGCATGTGATACAGGGGCGTGCATGTCGTACCGGGACTTGCATGTGGAGCCGGGGCGTGCATGTGGTATCGGGGCGTGCATGTGGTACCGGGGCGTGCACGTGTTACAGGGGCGTTTATGTGGTACCGGGGCGTGCATGTGGTACCGGGGCGTGCATGTGATACTAGGACGTGCATGTGGTACCGGGGCGTGCATGTGGTACCGGAGCGTACTCATACCTGGGCATGAGTATGATAATTGGAGTACCGGGCCACGAATGTGGTACTGGTATACGAATGTGGCACGGAAGGTGATAAGGATACTGGGGCACGAATGTACCACCGGATTATCATCCATATGACCAGGCTCACGTGAACATGGTACAGGGAAAGGTATAAGTGGGGACAGATTATGGTACCGGCCTACAGATGGAGAGGTAGAGAGCGTGGTACCGGGGCTCCAGTATGGTTCCGGTGTTTGGTATTGGGTGAGAGGGAAACGGGAATATGTTGCTGGGGACGGTGTGTGTGTGTGTGTGTGTGTGTGTGTGTGAGTGATTACTATTTGAGTGTTGCCGGTAGAGAAACTTGCACTCGTGTTACCCCGTGTCTTAACCTTGCATATATGTACCGTGTCTTTACTCCTGTATGTGTACACACACACACACACACACACACACACACACACACACACACACACACACACCGGCTTGGAGAGTGGATGAGAGCGAGGCTGGGATGGTACTGGGGGATGGGAGATGAGGAGGAGGAGGAGGAGATGAGCGTGTGGTACCGGGAGATAGGGGAGGTACCACCCGGTGGGCCCCTGGCAGCGGTGGGCGAGCCACCTCGCCGGTAACAGACAGCCCTGCTCGACCCCCGCAGCTCCAACATTAAAATGCGGCGACGCCACGTTCTAATGGCTCCGGCCCACTGATCTGCCTGCCGGCGTCTGCCATTATTTTAATACCTTCCTCTCTGTTTGTTCCCCATTGAGGGAGGGAGGCTCCCTCAATGCACGGGGGTCTTCCACAGGCAGATAGATCGCCTCTGGAGACTCCATAGAGTGTAGTTTAGGTGTATCGCTGGTATTAAAAGGGTAACGCAGGTGTGAAATGCACAATTTGCAGAGCAAATGTGCGTCGGTAATGGGCAACAGCTCGCGTTGCAACGTCTCGACCCTGCGATCCTGCACACTCGTTAGGGGTGTGAATGCCCGGATTTGAATGACAAAAGTTCCCTTCTCGATTATTCATTTTTCATCTGTCGTTGGTGTGAGAAAACTAAGCGGGTGTGTGTGATGATCCTGTGTGTCGGGTTTTGTTGCTGCATTTGTATCTGTCATGGTGGGGCAGGCAGGAAGGAGAGGGAGAGGCTGCGAGAGAGAGAGAGAGAGAGAGAGAGAGAGAGAGAGAGAGAGAGAGAGAGAGAGAGAGAGAGGAAGGGAGGGAGGGAGGTAGTTTGTAATGGAGGGTAAAAGGAGAAAGAGGAACACGAATAAAAGTACGAAGGCGAAGGAGAATAATGGAGGATCAGATATAAACAGGACAATAACCATAAAAGTAGCAGTCGATTGAAATTAGAATATGGAGTAATAAAAGCAACTGGGGAGAGAATGAGGAAATAAAAGACATAAAAGATGAAGCAAGACGGAAAAGTCGAAAGTGCAAGGTGGACAGCATAAAGGAGAGTGTGAGGAGGTGGAAATATGAGCGGCTGAAGACGTGAGAGTCATTAAGACGATGAAGAGAACGAGAAAGTAAGATAAGAAAGGTAAGTAAAGATAATGAATCGCCAGAAGATGGGGCCTGGTACGTGAAGACAAAGAAGGACTGTGGAGGGGAGGAAGGGGGGAAAAATGGAATAATTCATGGATGATGAAAAGAATGATGAACGCAAGTGATGGACCCGAAGATATAGGGAGGAGATAGATAAGATGACAAGGATGGAAAGTAGAGAGAGAGAGAGAGAGAGAGAGAGAGAGAGAGAGAGAGAGAGAGAGAGAGAGAGAGAATGGCAGGGAGATAGCCAGAAGTTGGGCAGCATTCAGAGATGATGCTTAAACGTCATGAGATGTTCCTCTAACTTTTCGTCTTTTACTTATGTGTTGGAGAGGGCTTTCTGATGGGCGGTCCTTGTGTTTACCATGTCGGTCCTCGGGTCTGGTGAGCGGTCCATCTGTGACCCATGACGGACCTCAAGTCTGATAGGCGGTCCATCTGTGACCCATGACGGTCCTTAGGTCTGATGGGCGGTCCTTGAGTGTCCCATGTCGGTCCACAGTTGTGATGGGCGGTCCTTGTGTGTCCCATGGCGGTCCTCAGGTCTGATGGGCGGTCCTTGAGTGTCCCATGTCGTTCCACAGGTCCAATGGGCAGTCCTTGTGTGTCCCATGTTGATCGTCAGGTCTGATGGGCGGTCCCTCTGTGCACCATGTCGGTCCACAGGTCTGATGGGCGGTCCTTGTGTGTCTCATGTAGGTTCTCGGGTCTGATGGGCGGTTCTTATGTGTCCCATGTTGGTCCACAGGTCTGATGGGCGGTTCTGGTGTGTACCATGTCGCTCCAAGGGTCTGATGGGCGGTTCTTGTGTGTCCCATGTCCCCAGGTCTGATGGGCGGTCCTTCTGTATCTCATGACGGTCCACAGGTCTGATGGGCGGTCCTTCTGTATCTCATGACGGTCCACAGGTCTGATGGGCGGTCCATGTGTGTACCATGTCGGTCTTATACTCTTTGTCGACTTAGGTAAGCCGTACTCCGGCTGCTTCGTTGTTGCACCTCGAGGGGAAAATTTCTCAACGAGGCTGTGATCATCGCCAGTGGATGAAAAGGAGTACAGGTCTCGTCCAGGAACTCGCTCCAAAGGAGTCCATCATTTCCCTACTTCTGATTGGAGCGCAGTCTCGAAGCCCCATAAAAGGGATTTTACGGTTGTGTGTGTGTGTGTATATATATATATATATATATATATATATATATATATATATATATATATATATATATATATATATATATATATATATATATATATATATATATATATGTACAAAGTGGAAGGGGGTGAGAACAATGGAAGCAAGGGGAGTGGGGGAGGAATGGGATGTATTTAGGGAATCAGTGATGGATTGCGCAAAAGATGCTTGTGGCATGAGAAGAGTGGGAGGTGGGTTGATTAGAAAGGGTAGTGAGTGGTGGGATGAAGAAGTAAGAGTATTAGTGAAAGAGAAGAGAGAGGCATTTGGACGATTTTTGCTGGGAAAAAATGCAATTGAGTGGGAGATGTATAAAAGAAAGAGACAGGAGGTCAAGAGAAAGGTGCAAGAGGTGAAAAAAAGGGCAAATGAGAGTTGGGGTGAGAGAGTATCATTAAATTTTAGGGAGAATAAAAAGATGTTCTGGAAGGAGGTAAATAAAGTGCGTAAGACAAGGGAGCAAATGGGAACTTCAGTGAAGGGCGCAAATGGGGAGGTGATAGCAAGTAGTGGTGATGTGAAAAGGAGATGGAGTGAGTATTTTGAAGGTTTGTTGAATGTGTTTGATGATAGAGTGGCAGATATAGGGTGTTTTGGTCGAGGTGGTGTGCAAAGTGAGAGGGTTGGGGAAAATGATTTGGTAAACAGAGAAGAGATAGTGAAAGCTTTGCGGAAGATGAAAGCCGGCAAGGCAGCAGGTTTGGATGGTATTGCAGTGGAATTTATTAACAAAGGGGGTGACTGTATTGTTGACTGGTTGGTAAGGTTATTTAATGTATGTAAGACTCATGGTGAGGTGCCTGAGGATTGGCGGAATGCGTGCATAGTGCCATTGTACAAAGGCAAAGGGGATAAGAGTGAGTGCTCAAATTACAGAGGTATAAGTTTGTTGAGTATTCCTGGTAAATTATATGGGAGGGTATTGATTGAGAGGGTGAAGGCATGTACAGAGCATCAGATTGGGGAAGAGCAGTGTGGTTTCAGAAGTGGTAGAGGATGTGTGGATCAGGTGTTTGCTTTGAAGAATGTATGTGAGAAATACTTAGAAAAGCAAATGGATTTGTATGTAGCATTTATGGATCTGGAGAAGGCATATGATAGAGTTGATAGAGATGCTCTGTGGAAGGTATTAAGAATATATGGTGTGGGAGGAAAGTTGTTAGAAGCAGTGAAAAGTTTTTATCGAGGATGTAAGGCATGTGTACGTGTAGGAAGAGAGGAAAGTGATTGGTTCTCAGTGAATGTAAGTTTGCGGCAGGGGTGTGTGATGTCTCCATGGTTGTTTAATTTGTTTATGGATGGGGTTGTTAGGGAGGTAAATGCAAGAGTTTTGGAAAGAGGGGCAAGTATGAAGTCTGTTGGGGATGAGAGAGCTTGGGAAGTGAGTCAGTTGTTGTTCGCTGATGATACAGCGCTGGTGGCTGATTCATGTGAGAAACTGCAGAAGCTGGTGACTGAGTTTGGTAAAGTGTGTGGAAGAAGAAAGTTAAGAGTAAATGTGAATAAGAGCAAGGTTATTAGGTACAGTAGGGTTGAGGGTCAAGTCAATTGGGAGGTGAGTTTGAATGGAGAAAAACTGGAGGAAGTGAAGTGTTTTAGATATCTGGGAGTGGATCTGGCAGCGGATGGAACCATGGAAGCGGAAGTGGATCATAGGGTGGGGGAGGGGGCGAAAATTCTGGGGGCCTTGAAGAATGTGTGGAAGTCGAGAACATTATCTCGGAAAGCAAAAATGGGTATGTTTGAAGGAATAGTAGTTCCAACAATGTTGTATGGTTGCGAGGCGTGGGCTATGGATAGAGTTGTGCGCAGGAGGATGGATGTGCTGGAAATGAGATGTTTGAGGACAGTGTGTGGTGTGAGGTGGTTTGATCGAGTGAGTAACGTAAGGGTAAGAGAGACGTGTGGAAATAAAAAGAGCATGGTTGAGAGAGCAGAAGAGGGTGTTTTGAAGTGGTTTGGGCACATGGAGAGGATGAGTGAGGAAAGATTGACCAAGAGGATATATGTGTCGGAGGTGGAGGGAGCAAGGAGAAGAGGGAGACCAAATTGGAGGTGGAAAGATGGAGTGAAAAAGATTTTGTGTGATCGGGGCCTGAACATGCAGGAGGGTGAAAGGAGGGCAAGGAATAGAGTGAATTGGAGCGATGTGGTATACCGGGGTTGACGTGCTGTCAGTGGATTGAATCAAGGCATGTGAAGCGTCTGGGGTAAACCATGGAAAGCTGTGTAGGTATGTATATTTGCGTGTGTGGACGTGTGTATGTGCATGTGTGTGGGGGGGGGGGGTTGGGCCATTTCTTTCGTCTGTTTCCTTGCGCTACCTCGCAAACGCGGGAGACAGCGACAAAGTATGAAAAAAAAAAAAAAAAATGTAATATATATTAGAAGGGTAAGGAAGGGGTATTATAGTAAGATCGAGAAATTAACGCTGATTTCTACATCTTAGAACTCAGGTTCTGTCTTAAGAGACACGTACATATATATTTGCATTCAAATTTATGTTCAAAAGTTCTTTGAAAGGAGAACGCCAGCTTCTGTCGGGTCCACAATCACAAGCACACGTGGGGTCGAGCCATCATGGAGCAGAGTGTCTGCAGACGCATGCACGTGAGAGTATGTGCTTGATAGCATTGTATATCCCGAGGTGGCAGTCCATTCCCTTATCAGGTGTCCTCCTGCAGGAGACGGAGACTTGAGCTTTGTTATTAGGAGGTCCTCCTCCTCCAGCTACATACTTCTCTAGTTAGCTATGCCTCAGACTGTGTGTGTGTGTATATATATATATATATATATATATATATATATATATATATATATATATATATATATATATATATGTGTGTGTGTGTGTGTGTGTGTACTTTTGTTATAGTTAAAGGGGAGAAAGAGTTGCATAGAGTTACAGTTAAAGAGATACACAGACCCTAATTAGAGTCCAAGCGAAGTGGACTGGCCTTAACATTACCGAAGAAAGATGCAGTCCCCTTATACGAGGTGGAAGGAAAAGATAGCAAAGCAAAGGCTCTGGGGAAGAGAGAGAGAGAGAGAGAGAGAGAGAGAGAGAGAGAGAGAGAGAGAGAGAGAGAGAGAGAGAGAGAGAGATGCTGAGATATACTCCACTTGAGGGCAGCATATCCCTCCCCGTCGTGTCGTGGGTATGTTATGGTATATCACATATTCTTATCTAATTTACTCTCTCTCTCTCTCTCTCTCTCTCTCTCTCTCTCTCTCTCTCTCTCTCTCTCTCTCTCTCTCTCTCTCTCTCTCTCTCTCTCTCTCTCAGTACTTGGTACGTATGCCTTTGTGTAAAAAAGCAAGCGTCTCAATTTTTTTTTTTTCATTTTGCTTTCGTATCCATCCGTTGCTTTGTATAAAGCATATATTAACAAATATAAAGTGCCAGCATCAAGAAGATATCTGCTAAGTACCTGCAGATAACACTCCTCAATTTTCAGAGGTGTGGTCCCTCTCTCTGTGTGTGTGATAAACGCAAGCGACATTTATCCATGAACTTTTAGTCTCGGTCGATATGTCATGATGCATGGGCAGTCCGGGAGGTGATGGTTTAACTCTCATTAACGAAACAAAAAGTTTTCTTTTTTCTCTCCGTCTGTGTTGGTTTAAGTCTCTGAATAGTAGAGGTCACGAGAGGATTAACTAAAAGTTCATGGGGAGGTTGGGGGCATGGGGGTTCCTTGGGGGAAGTTAAAGGGTTCATGTCACCCATCAGGAAGTATGATGGTTTAACTTGGTTTACCTAATCTCTGACGGTGGTGGTTGGTGTCGGGCGATCAGATAAGGCGTGACACACCAGGAACCAACAAAGGAGCGCTGGCCAAGGCTGGCTTTAATCAAAAGATTCACTCTTTCCCCCGGAACTAGACAAAGGACGGGCGTGGAGTCGACCCCATCAAGACGGGGGAGGAGGACCCGGCTCGATCTTGGCCCATCATACGATGGGGAAGGAGGAGGAGGAGGAGGAGGATGAAGAAGGGACCAGTTGGCGACCATCAGGACCTTCTTAGGGGGAGTAGGTTGAGCTAAGCCCTTGAGGAATCGACCTGGGCTCATCAGGACGAAGGGAGAGGAAGTTGATACAAAGCCATCAAGATATGGAAGGTAGGGATAGGTGGAAGAAGGGATTGATTATGACCCATCAGGATGGGAGAAAGGGTAGGATGGACTAGTGTCCACCAGAAGGTAAGGAGGGCGTGTTGGCGTGTTCTCCAGCAACAGAAGAACGTGGGTGGTACGGACCCGAATGGAGATGAGAAAAAGGGACTGACCTACGTAGGGCAGGTAGGGGGAAAAGTAGGTGGTGGGCATACTGGACCATCAGTCTCCTTAGATGTGGACTAGTACTCCAGGGTCCAAGTAGAGAGAGAGAGAGAGAGAGAGAGAGAGAGAGAGAGAGAGAGAGAGAGAGAGAGAGAGAGAGAGAAGGATGGGGGGGGGGATGGTTGATGGGTTGTTTGGGCCTCGGGCCTATCAACTGCCAGGATCATTAAAGCCGTCTACGTCAACGTACATCCACAGAAGTCTTTCAACACCAATACATCGTACACTGTCACCCTCCGTGTGACCTAACTGGGGTAGGGAGGAATCAGGGATGCCAGGGAGCGAGGTTCAACGTAACGTACCCAAGACAGTTCAAGGTTTGTCAGCATGTCATGTTGTGCTGAGGACCTGACGCTGTGGACGGGGACCTGGACGGTCCATAATCTTAACTGGATCATGAAATATAGGGTTGTAACCGAAAGACCACGACGGTAGAACCGGGGTATGAGGAGCCTGGCCTTTGTTCTCATCATTAAGAATCGTGTCAAGTGCCTGGCTATCATCATAGACATGAGTTCGCGCCCTCATAGTACCGTCGTGTTCATTTGGTTAAGAACGCATGCCAATAATAAGAATTTCTGTTATAAGTGGATGTTATTGACTGTCTAAATAAAGAGTGAAGGATGAATACAAAATTATAGTTAAACACTTAAGATTACGGTCTAGTAAGTAGATGATATTTGTTGTGTGAATATATTTGTACGTTAGAATCCCACAAATGTCAAAGAAATATATGTAACGCAGTAAACGACCTATGATACTGTTTTTTATGGGGTATGTAAACGACCATTTCCCCTGGAACAGATGTTCAACGAAGACACCAAGGTGAATACAGATCCATTCTCTCAGTTGTCTGATGTGAACGCTTGAAATCTAGCACCCACTGGTCATGAAGTATTCATGTCTAGTATCTATCTCTATTTATCAATATATATATATATATATATATATATATATATATATATATATATATATATATATATATATATATATATATATATATATTTATATATATATATATATATATATATATATATATATATATATATATATATATATATATATATATATATAATGCCCGCATTTGAAGCCATGTTGTGTGGGGAGGATCATCCTGTGTGACCTCAATATCTTACCCTGTAGTGTCCCGGTCTCCGGTAATTATATGCAAATTACCATGATCAAATACGGCGGAGCTTGTGAATACTGGAGACCGTGGCTCTCACTGGAGGCCGTGCACCGCCCTCGCTTCTTTTTTTTCATGGAAACTCCGAGACCTCTAGGGCACTGGAGTCGGGTTGCAGGGGAGAAGTGAGGAATTGCGTGTGTTCTTTGTGGTATGGGGGAGGGGGAGAGGAGACACGGGGTGTGTTTACGTGGGGAGGTGGCGGAGCAGAGTGGGGAATGGAGGAGGAGGAAAGGGAGATGGAAAGATGTTGTGTTAGAGGAGGAGGCTGAAGTGTTGGGGGATTCGCGGTGGGGTGGGGTGGGGTGGGGCAGAGCATTGTTAGCAGACCAGGAATGGTGTAGTGTCAATAAGAGTGTTGGGGGGAGAGGGGGTTGATATAGCGATGGGGTTATGTGTAGAAGGAGTGGAGAAATGGTGTTGGGGTGTGAAGATAATGCGCTGTTGGAGGAGGAAAGGATGTTGCAGTGTTGGGGAAGGGAGATGGTGCCTTAATGCTCAAGGCAGATTGGTACACTTAGGGAAGGGGGGAGGAATGATGCATTGTTGGAGGAAGGGAATGTTGCAATGTTGAGGGGGGAACGTTGCAGTGTTGTTGGAAAGGAATGGTGCACTGCTGGGGAAAGCAGATGATATAGTGTTGGAGGAAGAGAATGTTGTGCTTTCTGGGAGAGCGTATGTTTCATTGTTGCGAGGCAAGGAATGGGACATTATTAGGGAGAGCGGATGATGCAGTGTTGGAGGAAGAGATTGGTGCACTGTGGATGAGAGCGAATGATGCTGTGTTAGAGGAAGGGAATGGTGCTCTGTTGGGGAGAACGGATGCAATGTTGGAGGAAGGGAATGAGGCTCTGTTTGGGAGAACGGATGCAATGTTGGAGGAAGGGATTGATGCATTGTATGAGGTGGGGAATCGTGCAGTGGTGTAAGGGGTGAGGCAGAGTTGAAGGAGATGGATGTTGTAGTGTTGGTGGAGCGAGGATGGTACTTTGTGTGCGGGGGGAACTCTTTTGTGTTGGTGGAGGAGGAGTGAGGTTGGGAGCGTAACGCTTCATTTTGTTTACTTACGTCCGTGAAGAGGGAACAAGAGTCGTTTGTGGTGGCAGCTACGGCGCCTCTCCCTTCTCTCCCCTTCGCGCGCACACACACACACACACACACACACACACACACACAAAAGCATGGACGCGTGCGCGCACCCAAACACAGATGCACACGTACTTGCACGAGGGAGAGAGGTCGGAAGCAACTTAAGCCCTGTCATCTGTCGACGAGTGCTGATGATTTCAACGCGCCCACGGCAGTGAGCAAAGTCTTCCAGGGTTCCCTCGCTTGAATGTGGCAAGTTGTGAAGACATCAGAGGAAGAGAGAGAGAGAGAGAGAGAGAGAGAGAGAGAGAGAGAGAGAGAGAGAGAGAGAGAGAGAGAGAGAGAGAGCAAGGGGATGGAAATCTTCGTCAGTAACTGTCTGATTTCTTTCATCACAGTATATCCGTGTAGATTTAGTCGTGTCTTCTGCCTTTGTTATAGTCTACTGAGAGGCAGAATAATGTTACGCAAGTCTTCTTGCCTGTATCCAGCATGTCCACACGCAAGGAAGTATAGTTCTCGGTTCTGTAGCTGTCTGCACGTGCATTGGACGACATCGTGATCAAGAATATTATTTCTTATAATCCTCGTCGTCGTTTATATGTTGAGGGAGGTCCTGGCCTTGTCCTCTTCTCATTACTTAACGTTTGTGAGTCTTTATCGGGGTTCCTCATCCTCATTCACTTTCTGATTCATCATATTCATACTTTTTTTTGTTAGGGTGAAACTATCAAGTTTACACAGGTCACGTCGAGTGTTTTACCGATGTTTGGATGTGTGTCATGGATCAGTGATCCTTAGGGAGCTTGATATATAAATATTTAATGTATGCAGGGATCAATTGACAGTTATAGCTTCTTAAGTCGTACGCCCACACGCCCACGCTCCCACGACCACGTATCTGCATGGCACACACACACACACACACACACACACACACACACACACACACACACACATCAGACGTCCCTGCCCACATTCCCCCAACTGATGAATACAACAGAATAAATAATTTTCCAGAGATGGAGTCATGTGACATACCTAGACGATGACACACCAGCACACCCCTGCTTATAATGAGTCATGCCTCACGCCCATACACCCCACCCACCTGCCCACTTACTCATACGCCTACACCCACCTCATTACTCATTATTTTGAGAGTCGTTTTGTGCTTGCAGACATGCTATCAAGCGTTCATACTGCCACACACTCGCACACCCTCCACACACCCATGGGCTAACACTCCCACTTACTCGTGCTCCTACAACACCACTAAGTCATAATACCCACACCTCCATCCACTCACTCACACCCACATCACCTCTCATTCGTCCACCCACACACTGTCTCTCTCGTCCTCCCACACTTTCATTCACTAACGTATATATGCTCATACTCATGTACTCAAGTTCTTACTCGTGTGCTTATGATTCTACTCATTTACCCACTCTCTTGGTCATGCACTCATATCCATTATTCATCCTTTAACGTATGGTCTTATACACACATCGATTCATTCATTCATACAACCAGTCTTACCACTCACATCGGTTCTCACTTCCTCATTCACTCATAAACCTGGGTGTCTTCTCACCCATATGCACACACACTGCTCATTCACCCACACCCCCAGTCACTTGCACACCCAAAACATTACTCACTCTCTCGTACTCACTAAACTCAATCGTAATCTCACTCTCTTTTGTCTTCCCATTCATTGCCACTTATTTTGCACCTTTATTAGCCTGTACGCCATGTTGTCACTCGTACCCTCATTACTCGTTCACACCTACCTGTCCTCATTTGTTCAGTCACACCCTTACTCACTCCTTCTCCAACATTTCGACTGACTCGTACACCTACACCCACCCACTTATGCGCTCAGACCCCACACCCACCCACATACCTCCACCCACAGCTCCACACAGTCATAAACACACACTGTCCACTCACTCAAACACACACAGTCCTCTAACTCGTACACAACCAAAGCGTCTGTACAGATTATAACCCAAGAAATCTTTAAAAATCTTTAATCATTATTCAGTTTTCTTATGCAGAATTGAGTAAATACCGATACGTTTTTGTTGTACCTACTGTAATGTTTATATATATATATATATATATATATATATATATATATATATATATATATATATATATATATAAAGTGTATGTTGTTGGTCTTGTTTATTTGCGGTACATACCGAGGGGAAAATAAAAATCAATGAGATATGAGGTGCTTACTGTCTCCATTAACAAGTGAATTGAGACAAATGTTAACGAGCTATGTCATTGGGCCGGTGGTTAGCCGGGCTAATGAGTTTATTAATCAGCGCAAACTGCTTCCCCTGCCGAGTGATCCGTAGCTACAAGTCCCATGGGATGACACACCAGCGGGATCGCCGTTTGTTTTGCTCGCTGGCTATAGCCTGGCACTGGCTACGCCCTTTGGGAAAGAATACTGACCCGACGTTGTACGCTGATTGGACGAAAAGAACCCCAGCTCCTGATTCGCCTAGATTAGATTTATATTGTTATGGAGTGAGGCCTACTAGGACATGGGACTTTTGTAGCTGCAATGGAAGAGCCTGACATATCTTATGCTGTATAAACCGACTCCCTTTTCCCCTTTCTGTTGTCGCCCTCTCGTATCATCATTTGGTTTCCAAAGCCACGGACGTATCCGCGAGAAGAAACTGTATAACTACCAGAAGACTCGTTTTCACATACGAAGGACTACCAGGGAAGCAAGGAGTGACAAGTGTATAGGTTTGGTTTGAGGTGAGATGGCTGGGCAAAGTTACGTCAGAGAACTTCAGTGGACTCCGAGAATTCTTGTAGATGAAGTTGGACGGCAGTGTTGTGATGACTTGGGCAAGATTTCGTAAGACATGAAGAATAGGTCGCATGATTATGTATGCAGGATGCTTTCTCTTATGGGTTTTGAGGCTCATTAGAAATGATGAGGATTTCATATAAATTTTAGTGTATTTCCGTTTATCTGGAGATGAGGCCCCGTTCATTGAGGGAAATGCTGGTGATGTTCCTCATTACCTGGGATGATGATGATGATGATGATGATGTCTGTACTTTAGATGTTGGCCTCTAGTACCCGGGCCTCACTGGCTTTTTTTTTTATTACGTAACTACGGCCATACATCAGACACAGAGGAATTAGTGGTGCACTTATGATCACCGACCACGCCCACGCCCCCTGATATTACCGGACGCCCATTGCCCACAAGTCTTACCGTCGCACCACACCCTCGTATTAGACCTTAATGATGACCTTACGCTCATTTAACACGTCAGCTATAGCTATATGCCTCAACGATGCACTAGTGACCACCCGCTACGCCCGCATATCATCACAGTGCACCAGAACCCTGCCGCCTTAATGGTGTACACACACACACACACACACACACACACACACACACACACACACACACACACACACACACACACCTGATTACCACGCCCAAGAGCCTTAATGTTACACCTGCACCAACACTCCTTAATGCCACACACACACACACACACACATATATATGCCTGGCTACCAACACACAAACACACACACACACACACACACACACACACACACACGTACACATATATGCCTGACTACCTACGCCCGTACACACCCTCAGGTAAGACCCGCGCCAGCACTTCTCTGGGCTGCAGCAACCCACGGCCATAGCAGTGCACACCCCACAACATGTCTTCATTTATTACTCTGTCTAAACACCTTCCCCCCGATACCATCAGACTCGCTTTGTTTATTATACACACTCCTCCCTCCGCCCACACACACACCCTTCCCTCTTGCTCCACTCATTACCCAAAGCCATCCCTTTCCCGACACTTGAAGCAAACACCAGCCCTCTACTTCCCTCCTCCCTCTCTCTCTCTCTCTCTCTCTCTCTCTCTCTCTCTCTCTCTCTCTCTCTCTCTCTCTACAGACTGAGCTGTAGAATTAGTGGCATTGCTTCAGGTGTGAGGTTTTACCCAAGATTCAACTGTGACGAAATGTGCGGGAAGATTCATTTTTTATGCTAGTATATATTTTTTCATTTTCTCGATACATTCTTTTATTCATTTATTTACTCGTATTTTTGTGCCTAAACTGCGTTCAAAACGGGACATATTTTTCTTGCGCGTATTTTTCTATGTTCATTTATTCACAACACAATCTAATGTAAATTGTTAATACATGCAGGACTAAGCAGATCATATCTTGAAAGCATAGTTTAATATAATGGTTATATTTGCATACTGTCCTGGAATCTTATCTAAATATTAAGAAACACTGCCTTGTTTTCAGAGAGTAATATTTTCCTTTCGATTGGATATTAATAAAAAGAATTATGGTGCTATTGTCTGTCCATCGATCTTCCTGATGCCAAATATTATTGTATCATTGTCTTAGAGAGTCATGTTGGCTTAAATTATCATTGTTTTGACATAGGAAAGTAATACTTTGTGATATTAATGTCCATTTGGGTAAGGTATTACTACCTTGAAAATGTATGTTTGATTAACGTTGAGGAACAGGTATCATATGGCGTGTTGATTTGATGTAGAGGGATACATAGTATAGTGTACACACTGTTGAGTATGTTGAAGGCAACGATAGCCTGAGATGATAATGGTTTGTGACTATGTGGAAGTGTTTTATGAATCCCATAACATTGTGTAGAACAGGTTAACCAGGAAGTGCATATGTCGTGGCTCTGGTAAGCAGCCTTCCTTCTCTCTCTCTCTCTCTCTCTCTCTCTCTCTCTCTCTCTCTCTCTCTCTCTCTCTCTCTCTCTCTCTCTCCTCCCTCCCTCCCTGCCCTCACCATTATCGCCGGGTATACATATAATGAGACGTATACTGTTATTACTGTGGCCTCATTGATGCCCTGGGGGTTCCGGAGCAGCGTGGCTCTCCTGTTAATGCGTGTTGGTTAACGAGATGCAGATGTTTAACGAGATGATGCATGTGTTTTTTAGTGACGCCGAGGTATGTGTATTTTTATGCTTAACGAGTATATATAAGTCAAGACTTCCTGTATGACGAAGAGGCAATATGTTGGACTTAAACAGTTAGGTAGCAGTGAAGATTGTGGTTTGAATTGTCGTCATTATTGTATGAGGAAAACCTAAGAGGTTCTTTAGTTTTTATAATATAATACGAGGGTCACACCTCACTGTCCAGTGACTTAAACAAGAGACGGATACATCCTGGTTTATTATTTACCCAAGAGTTGGAGGATTTGTTGTTTAATGAGACAGAAATACACCACTTAAATACATCTGTTTAGCGAAGGGGGAGTCGAGTCTGTTCGGACATACAGTAGCAGATGATAAGAAAATACGAGAGAGAGAGAGAGAGAGAGAGAGAGAGAGAGAGAGAGAGAGAGAGAGAGAGAGAGAGAGAGAGAGAGAGGCGGATCTTGTAAAGTTGCGTCACGTAATGAAGAAATACATTAGATAACTGGGAGGAGGAGGGGAATGGATGGCTTTAGCATTTTGTGATGGGGTAATATGCGATTATTCTTTGTGATGATACATTGGTGAACGAGGGAATGACAGCATCAGTTGGCAAAGTGGAGGTTGTGTTAGTTAAGGAGATGCAGAAAGTAAACACGAAAATTTTGAATGGCGGGGGAGTAATGTCAGTGAACAAGTGGGAAATGGTTTATTTAACGATGGGGTCATAAATGATTTAATGAGGTAGCGAGGGTGAGGAATCATCCCTCCGTGAGATACCCTGGCTACGGAGAACGAGAAGACTCGTTTAACGAAGGGGAGAACCATCACCTCATGAGGGGTGAGGAGCATCTAGATGACCTCTGAGGATGGAAGTGGGGGAGCCGACACGTTACCCAAGTAATTCAAGGCGTCACATTACCACACCTGGCCGGGGCTTGTGGCCTTGTAATTAGCACTGACGTGGGCCAACTGTTCCATGCGCCGAATGGTGATGCTCGTGGTGTTGGGTCCACTCTCTTGTGGCTCGCTGGCTAGCTGGCGAGGGATGGAGGAACTACACACCTTTTCCAGTCGCCGTTGCACATAGGAGGGCCAGGTGACAGAACACCTGATGGTCTGCGATGGGGTTATCTGCCGGAAGAGAGTGCGTTGGAGTACATGGGAGACCTGATGGTCTCTGGTTGTGGTAGATTTGTTACAAAGGTAGTACAAGGAGTAGCCAGATAATAGAGGATGTTAACTACTGAGGGACAGTCCATGGGAACGTTAGATAGCAGAAGCCTGATGGACTATGAAGAAGTTATCTGCTGGAGGACAATAGTAGTACTCGTATGGGTATGCAAGGGGACGACAGATAACAGAAAAGAGGATGGCATGTAAAGAAGTTATCTGCTGGTGGACGTTACTAGTTTGATTCAAAGGAGTACATGGGAAAGCCATATAGGAGAAGGCCTGCTGTGTCTGTGGCGAAGTTATGTATATGAATCTGTACAGTAATAAAATGGTAAAGCAGGAGGCTTCTGGAGTTCGTTATATAGTAAACCTTTGCTGCACTGGATTTCTTGTATGTGGAATGGAGGTTGTCAGATATATGTGACCTTAGGGGTCTTAGTTTTTATCTTAGGTGTAGGGGAATTAGTGTAGGCTGTTGCACTTGGTGCGCTGGTATAAAGTGTGATAATTGTTGTTACACTATTAGTTATATTTTCAAGAATAGATAAATCCATGGGATGTTGTATTTTTGCGTGACGTTAATGAATGCCTGCAATCCAGACCGCATGATATATTTCAGTTTGTGCCTAAGACAGGGAATGGATCCATACTGTACTGCGCCTAGCGTTAGTTTGAGTTTTTAATTGCCACTCGGTAACCATCTCCTTCCCCTGTAGTATAATGATAGCAGGAATGGCATGCAATGAGATGATTCAGGATGCAGTATAGATTGTTATCTCACCAACACGAACAGGTTATATGACGTCCCTGGCCTTGTATCTGTCGTTATCATCGCCAGTCTGTTATATCTGGTGATGATAACTACGGTTCGTGCAGTTGCTGAACACATGTTCGAGGTACTGACCTCTCCCCCTCCGTGGGCTGCCCGAGGCGAGGCATCTGTGTATGTCAGTGTTGACGACTGCGATTAGAAGTATCTCGACTTGGGGAGAAGATGCTGCACTCCCTCCTGCCATTACGTGTTGTGGGACATATAGAGAATATTTACATATTTCATCGTATGAGAACGATTGTATGTGGCAAATACGTGTTTACCACCTTGGTATATGATTATGATGAGCTTGGAATATGCTATGAATCACCGTTGTGCATTACCTTTACTTTTGGTGGGAGGTTCGCCAGGTCTGCACCAGGCGTGTTGTGTCCCTGCCGAAGGACGACCTGCTATACTTCTAGCCGGCGTCGCGATTGTCATTTCTCGTTGGTACGTGTTAGTATTACCCCGGTTACTATTCCCTGGAGATGTTTCTTTGAAATGCTCTCTCTCTCTCTCTCTCTCTCTCTCTCTCTCTCTCTCTCTCTCTCTCTCTCTCTCTCTCTCTCTCTCTCTCTCTCTCTCTCTCTCTCACCCACACATACATTGCCAGTGTTTAATTAACGCCCGTCTGGGCACCGTAATTACAACACGCCGCTCAAAAGCCCGAGAGCTCCATCACGTTTGATCCCAGCTAAGACAACGCTTGCATAAAACATCCCAGCATCATCACATCTTCATCACATTTTTACGACTATTATTATACTATCAGATTTCAAGCCGTATATGGCTGGCGTTAATTGTGGGTTGCACCCTCGGCTCGTCTAATATTTTTATATCCAGCTGGGGTTGTGCTGAGCCGCCCCAGCCACCCCTCTCTCCCTCCCCAGTGATACTCCAAAGGGCGCTGCAGGACGCTCGCTCTCCATTGCGGACGAGTTCTTTATCCGGTGGCTCTGGACGAGGCTGAACTCCTAGGTGTGAGCCAGCTTTCCAGGCTAGACACCGAAATTTGAAATGGATTTCCAGGCTGGGTACTGATGTTTCAAATGGATATCCACGCTGGTTGTTGAGGTTTGAGATGCATCTCCTGGCTGTGTACTGTTTGAAATGGGTTTCCAGGCTAGGTACTGAGGTTTGAAATAAATCTCCAGGCTGGGAGCTGAAGTTCGAAATAAATTTTCAGGCTGGGAACTGAGGTTTGAAATGGGATTTCGTGGTTGGTTACTGAGGTTTGAAATAGGTTTCCAGGCTGATTGCTGGTTTGAAATGGATTTCCTGTTTGGTTACTGAAGTTTGAAATTGATTTCCAGGCTGGATGCTGAGACCTTAAAAGGAATTCTTAGCTTGAAATGGGCTTTCACGACTGTTTCCAAGGTCGTTAGTGGAATTCCAGGCTTTGGAATGACTTCCCGGGCTTGTTTCTGAGGTCTGAAGTGAATATCCTGACTTTACGTCATTAGACTTGCGTTTGATGTGTGAAGTACAATTTAAGGTACTTTTCCAGGCCATGGCGCAGACCTTCAGGACAAAGCTACAGGAGGAGAGAACTTTCTAAGCCTCGAGTAAAAAAAAGACGAACGTCAGCATCAGAACTGAAATGGACCTGCTACAGTGTTTATTGTGTGGCTGTTGTTAGAGTTCCGAGCGTTGTAGCGCGCTGCTTGGCTGGATTACTTCTGAGCTTCCTGGTTGTTTAGCTTACGAAGGATTTTCCAGGCTTATGCATGATGCTTCGAAGTCGGGCTACTACCGGGTTTTCAGGTTGATTCTCAGTCTGCATTTTGAGTATCTGGGGAACTGGTTTCTCTGTTCTGAGGCAGACGTCCATGCTTGTTCTGAATTATACTGGATTTGCTTAGGAGAATTTCAAGCTTAACTCGAAGGTCTAGGTCGTATAGATATGTTGAGGGAATGAGGCTAGAGTAAGGATTTAAGCTTTAAACTTTAAGGATTCCAGCTTTGAATTCTGCAGGCTACGGAGGAAGTCAAGGGTAACGTGTGGTTTATGGTGGCGATGGTTCTCTGGTGATGGTGCGATTGGCCAGTCGTTGTTGATTGTGGAGTCTACTGGTGGCACCTCCACACGGGTCACACCTATTAATATATTAGATTCCTGTCACAGAGCTTCGCTGAATGGGAGAGCAGACTCTCTGTCAGGGTGTCGGATCGTGCGTGACCTACGGGTTGAGTGATGATATCAAAGTGATTACGTTTGGTTAATGTTAATGACACTTTTGTATTGTTATCAATGACATCAGTTAACAAATGTGTTTTTAAAGATTACATTTAAAGGATGATTCGAAGCTTTCGGGAGATGCTCTGTGGAAGGTATTAAGAATATATGGTGTGGGAGGCAAGTTGTTAGAAGCAGTGAAAAGTTTTTATCGAGGATGTAAGGCATGTGTACGTGTAGGAAGAGAGGAAAGTGATTGGTTCTCATTGAATGTAGGTTTGCGGCAGGGGTGTGTGATGTCTCCATGGTTGTTTAATTTGTTTATGGATGGGGTTGTTAGGGAGGTGAATGCAAGAGTTTTGGAAAGAGGGGCAAGGATGAAGTCTGTTGGGGATGAGAGAGCTTGGGAAGTGAGTCAGTTGTTGTTCGCTGATGATACAGCGCTGGTGGCTGATTCATGTGAGAAACTGCAGAAGCTGGTGACTGAGTTTGGTAAAGTGTGTGAAAGAAGAAAGTTGAGTAAATGTGAATAAGAGCAAGGTTATTAGGTACAGTAGGGTTGAGGGTCAAGTCAATTGGGAGGTGAGTTTGAATGGAGAAAAACTGGAGGAAGTGAAGTGTTTTAGATATCTGGGAGTGGATCTGGCAGCGGATGGAAACATGGAAGCGGAAGTGGATTATAGGGTGGGGGAGGGGGCGAAAATTCTGGGAGCCTTGAAGAATGTGTGGAAGTCGAGAACATTATCTCGGAAAGCAAAAATGGGTATGTTTGAAGGAATAGTGGTTCCAACAATGTTGTATGGTTGCGAGACGTGGACTATGGATAGAGTTGTGCGCAGGAGGATGGATGTGCTGGAAATGAGATGTTTGAGGACAATATGTGGTGTGAGGTGGTTTGATCGAGTGAGTAACGTAAGGGTAAGAGAGATGTGTGGAAATAAAAAGAGCGTGGTTGAGAGAGCAGAAGAGGGTGTTTTGAAATGGTTTGGTCACATGGAGAGAATGAGTGAGGAAAGATTGACAAAGAGGATATATGTGTCGGAGGTGGAGGGAACGAGGAGAAGAGGGAGACCAAATTGGAGGTGGAAAGATGGAGTGAAAAAGATTTTGTGTGATCGGGGCCTGAACATGCAGGAGGGTGAAAGGAGGGCAAGGAATAGAGTGAATTGGAGCGATGTGGTATACCGGGGTTGACGTGCTGTCAGTGGATTGAATCAAGGCATGTGAAGCGTCTGGGGTAAACCATGGAAAGCTGTGTAGGTATGTATATTTGCGTGTGTGGACGTATGTATATACATGTGTATGGGGGTGGGTTGGGCCATTTCTTTCGTCTGTTTCCTTGCGCTACCTCGCAAACGCGGGAGACAGCGACAAAGCAAAAAAAAAAAAAAAAAAAAATATATATATATATATATCCCAGTAAAAGCAGAGAGCTGTAATCCTTTGGCGTAATCAGCTGATATATAATCCGGCCGTGTTTGTCCGTTGAAGTAATCAGCTGTGTTATACAATTCACCTGTATAATCGCTGATCATTTTTGTGATCAGTCCGAGTTGTATGAAACTTTGGCTGTGAATTATTCCCGTAGCCTTAGATAACCAAGAGAATATATATATATATATATATATATATATATATATATATATATATATATATATATATATATATATATATATATATATATATATATTCTCTCTCTCTCTCTCTCTCTCTCTCTCTCTCTCTCTCTCTCTCTCTCTCTCTCTCTCTCTCTCTCTCTCTCGTGTACTTTACAGTTTTATCAAGGCGAGAGAAGACGTCAGCAATAAATTGTTTCAGTCATCGCTAATTCGAAGCTTTCGGGAGAAAAATGGGGGAAAATCGGCGAATTATTACCGCTTGCGAATTATCAGACACAATTATGATAACATGGTCGTGGTCGCGGAACACGTGATGATGATTATTAATTATGTACACGGCTTAAATAGCAACGTGATTTAAGAGGGATCAGGCCTGTGTAGTGCTTGGTAATTATGTTACGTGTAAAGCTTGCAGAAACCTTTCTCAGCTTACAGTTTGAGAAGGTTTTCTTGCTTACACGAAGGATAGAGACGGTGCGCTCTCTCTCTCTCTCTCTCTCTCTCTCTCTCTCTCTCTCTCTCTCTCTCTCTCTCTCTCTCTCCAGGGAAGATGTTCTCCCTTTTAAAGAGATACGATTCTCTCACAAGGTGGAAAGTCAATGACACTTATAAAGGCGAAAGTTTCTTTCAGTTAGAATTAGGTGGAACGTTTCTGTTTTCTTATAAGGTAGGATCGTTCTCTCTATATTTTTATAAGTTATGATGACACACTTTTTAAAATTGTGGGTCTTTCGTATAAACTGAAGAATATTACCTTAACATGAGTTCAGTCTTTTGTAAGTTATATGTTCTGAATGCTTATTTGGGATCAGTTTGTAGAGTTCCATGAATTGCATGACGTTTCTGAACCAGTTTATTTAAGTTATAGCTCGGGGAGGCGCTAAGTCAAAGCTTGAGAAGACGCAATGTTATAGCTTGGGTAGGCGCAGCTTGTTTGACTTAAGTGATTACTGAAAGTTTGGTAACGAGTAGAGACGGGATGGCTGTTATAAGTTAAAGGTATGTGAAGACATCAGGGATAGATAGCGGGTTGAAACTTTTCCTAAATTTATGGTTGGCTTGTTGGAGAAGCTTCCTAAAGCCGGCTAACTTGTTGGAGAAGCTACCTTAAGTCAGGCCTAGCTTGTTGGTGAAACTTCTTAAAGAAAGGGCTGGCTTGTTGGAAAAGTTTCTTAAAAAATAGGGCTGGGTAGTTGGGGAAATCTTCCAAAGTCAGGAGTGGCTTGTTGAAGCTTTTTAAAGTCGGGGCTGGCTTGTTGGAGAAGCTTCCTTAACACACGGCTGCCATGTTAGAGAAGCTTCCTTAACACACGGCTGCCATGTTAAAGAAGCTTCCTTAACACACGGCTGCCATGTTAGAGAAGCTTCCTTAACACACGGCTGCCATGTTAGAGAAGCTTCTTAAAGTCAGAGCTGCCATGTTAGAGAGGGTTGCCCAGTACAGTCAGGGTTGGCGTTTTAAGAGAAGTTTCCGAATTCAAAAATGTTCTTCTGGATCACACAAGCTGATCTCAGCGTTGCAAGTTGTAAGTTTTGGTTCGTAAGAGCTTGTAATCTTGACGCTGATCGCAGATAATCATCTTCGGAAATCCTCTGTGCTTTATAAGGTACGGTGAAAGTTTTAGCCGAGAGATATCTGGTTCAGCTTAACCAAATATCTTATTCAACAAGATTGTGTTTCTTAAGTTGCGGCAGAAGGCATTCGCAAGGCTGCAGTAGCGTCAAAATTGTGTCGTGTCTCCCGCAGGTTTAATTAAAACGCTCCTTCGGAAGGTAATGTTTGCTCTAGAGCAGCTTTCCAAGTCAAGCCCTAACTCCTGACGTCATAGGAAAAGATATATACCAGTTTAGGTGCAAATGAAGGCATAACTTGAAGTCCCACGCCAGATTTACTAGGGCAGGTGGAAATGTATGTGTAATCGTGAGCCGGAGTTACAGTGACTTTCCCCTCGCGTTAAATTACAGGTTCAGTTAATGCAAGAGTCGAGTGCTTTCCTTATCTCGACTCAGGCCGAAGACGCGAGCGAGCGGAGAAATGTTGTTTATAAGTTTACACTTTTCATGATCGAGGCGGACTTGAGTGGTTGCGGCGAGTGTATTGGTGCGCGCGGGGCGTCCTTCCCTTGTTTATGCTCACGAAGTGATTGATTCTTTTGATCTTCCTTCAAAGCTTTGATCAATGAAAGTCGAGTTTGTTGTATGGAGGGTGAGTGCTTGCATAATGCAGCCTCGATACGTCTCGGGGCCCAGTTCAGGAGGCACACTCTGGACTCTTTAAAGGCGAGTTCTGAGGCGAAACGCGGCTTTATTTACCTTTCCAGCTGCGTCAAAAGGAGTTCTTCCCGCCAGAAATATCAGCTGATAGTTTTGGCGGGAAATAACCACCATTGACACAGTTGCAATGGTAAACAAAGCTAATGGACTTGCCACGGTATTCGCCTCGAGTTCATCCATGGACTTGAGTGCGTCTCCGGAATACGGCCGGGAGGGTTTGAGACACAGTATTTGCAGTGTTTAAAACGTAAACAAGCAGGAGTGTTGGCTAAGAGTGGGGACGGCCAGACAAGAGAGATTTTGACAAGCTGAATGTAGGGCAGGCTTCTTCCTTCTCTTGGTGGTACTGCTTTATTCTGCGTTACTGGTCTTTACAGTCGCTTCTTCTTTTTCTTTTTTTTTTCACAAGATAATTTTGTTCTTCCTTCATTGATCTTGTTTACCGTTCACCAACTTTGTCGTCCTTCAAGAATGCGCTTCTCTCCATAATTACGCAAGAAGTGAGTGTGGCAGTAGTGTTAAGGCAACAGCAGGATCCACGTCTACGGGGAAGTTCTGCTCAGGCGCTGCACGGGTCAGAGTCACACTGCCACCGTGTGGTATGTGTTGAACAAGACCCGTTCCTCCTCTCCTTCACCCTCTCCTCTCCCTCCCTACCTCCTCCGTTCTTGCTCCCTTCTGTCACCCGTCCCCCTGGTGTGCCCTGGACTCCCGGGTGTCTGCCTGCTTTTTCTGTATCAGTGGTTCTCCATCGTCTCCATGATGCTCCATCCTGTCTCCCTGATGCCGCCTATCCGCTCATCTCTCTGGTGACCCATCCCGTCTCCTTGTTGGTGCCTTCCCCCCACGCCTCTCTCTCTCTCTCTCTCTCTCTCTCTCTCTCTCTCTCTCTCTCTCTCTCTCTCTCTCTCTCTCTCCTCCCTAACCCCACCTCCACCTCCCCATCCCCCCTTTCACCTACGTGTGTCCCTCAGCAGCTGAGGGCTTACAGCGTTTCCTTGTTTCCTGTCCATTCCATGGTTCATGTTGTCGGCACCCTTCATGGCCTTACCCTCATATACCGTCACCTCTGCCGTTCTTATTTTCCTCTTCCGTCTACCTTTGTGCGGCGTCTTCATCTTCCTCCTTTGACTCCACCGTCATTATTTATCCCCGGTGGATCATCTTTCTCCTCCTCCTTGTCTCTTGATGCTATCTATCCCTCCTCCTCTTCCATGCGTTCTTCTTTTAACTTTCCCCTCCGCATTCCTCCTCCTCCTCTTTCATCACTTACCTCCTCCTATGTCTTCTCCTCTTCGCCTTAACCCCCCCTCCCCCCTTTTTTTTCTCATTCTCTTCCCTCTCTTCTCTTTCCTTTTCTTTCTCTTTCCACCCTTCCTCCTCTTCCTCCTCCTTCCTACACTGCGCCACATCCAGTGTTTCATCCTTTGAACTATCTTATTCCCAGCAGTCTCTCTCTCTCTCTCTCTCTCTCTCTCTCTCTCTCTCTCTCTCTCTCTCTCTCTCTCTCTCTCTCTCTCTCTCTCTCTCTCTTTCTCTCTCTGACTAATTCTCGCGATAAGAGTGGTGCTGGGGGACTTAAGACGTCCCCCCCCCCCCCACCACCATATATACCTGGCAATATATGATGTATATCATAGCGGGGGTCAGGGGGTCACCCTGCCCTGTCCATCCCTCACGCGCTAACAAAGAAAATGGGGAACGCGGGTAGTTGCCTACTGGTGAGGTTCAGCATCCCGTTTTCTGTTCTAGTACGGCTTATGGTGTGATTCTGGGCTCAAGGGCGATGGCGATTACTGACGCCATAGATGCAAGACGTTCCCCACGTACGCGTTATCAGGCCGTCTCTGTTGTGCAGCCACGCCTTCACCCGCTGCACACTGGCAAGCGTCGGCAGTGGACACTTTCGCCTCTCGCTGGAAAGCCTCGAAGGCTAAAGGAAATAATCTGATCTGATTTGGGCTCCTGGCCACTGTGCCCAGGTGTGAGGGAGGGGGGGTTTTGCAGTTGTAAAAACGCACTTTTAATTTATGTCTGCAATAAGCTTATTTCTTTATTATGCAAATGAGGGAAAAGAGGGGGAGGAGGGGAGGGTCGGTTGGGCAAGGAGGAGCATGGAGAGGAGGTTGCACCAGTGCTGCTGCCGCCGCTCCTCTGGCCAGGGTAATACTAGAGGGGCTAACGCCACACACACACACACACACACACACACACACACACACACACACACCGGGATTACTGATGTATTCTCCGTGCAACGCAGCACCGGTAATCCCCCCTTATATCCGGTAGTCTCGTTGACACGAATGTATGGAAGGGGAGACTGATGCCTCCTAAGTCTCGCTCTTGTCTCTGAGAGGCAGGGTATCGCCCAAGGGTCTTAAAAAAAGATATTCCTTTAACTATTATGTAACGAAAGTATATATATATATATATATATATATATATATATATATATATATATATATATATATGGATATAGATAGGTGAAGGGAGAGAGACAGTTTGTAGATTGTTAGATATACAAAGGAAACTGACAAGTATTCAATTTTTTCTCCTTATTCCCAACATACACATCCCTTGATTGTCTTTTTTGTTTCTTCTAACACGTCTGCAGTGCCTTGTAGCAGCTTGTGTTGGCTCATATACCATTCACTTGGGCCAGAACATTATGCATCGTTAAACGGTTCTGTAAATTTTTTGATTGGATCTCGTACTGGTCGGGAATTAGCGTCTGACACGTACAAATGGTCATTGAAACCTGAATTGGCAACTTGACCTTTATATCGATTTTATTATGGTAAAGATTTGCATTTAGTTACGGGATCTAAGTGTTTGTCAGCATACAAATTGCCGGTCGTTTAGAGAGTAATGATAGACGCGATTAACGATTACTTTCGGTTAACGACCGTTATAGAGTCTTAGCGGTTACATGGCGTTCGTTAGCCGCCAGGGAGGGATGGCGGACGCTTGGCATTGATTAATATATCGGGTTAAATACCGGTTCCCATCTCAGTGTACCGGGGTCTTTAAGCTCACTCATTTCTTCCGAGTCCAACCCTCCTATCTGGTCAGCATTTTTCGTAGCAGTGTTCATGTGTTGTACACCTGAAGACTTCCCCTAGATATTGGCAGCTATTAGACATATACCAGTTCTCGGTCGCACGTCTTTCTCGCAGATTTTCATTTGTGCTCGCGCATCTCTCGGACCCGCAGCCCTCCTTAGCTGTTTACACATCCCTGACTCTTATGAATATTCATAGCGGTACATCTCTCGCATCCCAAACCCTGAAACTTGCAGATGTCCAAAGTCATACATCTCTCCCATGGTATGTTGTTGCCTTTCAACCATGCATCCTGACACGTCCAACACATACTCTCACATGTGCATGTGATGACCCCCACACTCGCTCAGCTGTTGCATATGTAACGCATAACCCCACATCTTCCCATGTGATGACCCACACCCACTCATGGATTGCACATATGAGACATATTATCACATCGCCTTCACCTGTAATGACCCACACTCACTCGTGTACTGCACTTTATGGAACATACTTTCACATCTCTTGCACATTTGATGACTCACGCTCACTCATCTCTTGCACATATAGTGGCCCACACTTACTCATGGTCCACGCTCACTCATCACTTGCATATGTAATGACCCATACTTACACAACTGTTGCGCAACATAAATCTTACACATTCGTACATCTCGCTCGTTTTCCTTTTCACAGACGACGTAAACCTGCAGGATTGTGGGTGATGCGAGATGCAAGAGGTCCGGTGAGTGAATGGAGAGAGAGAGAGAGAGAGAGAGAGAGAGAGAGAGAGAGAGAGAGAGAGAGAGAGAGAGAGAATGTCTGTCTGCCCTTTCAGTCGGTGGATAAGCCTATAAGTTACACAGCCGATCGTATTCTTTGATTTTTGCCTGTCGAGCACGACGGTATGACTGTTGGGTATGATTGCGAGCCCTTTGACCTGACCCTTAATGGTAAGGGGTCAAAGGCCAGGCCATCATGCGCTTCGGTCATCCCGTCGTGCTCAAAGGGTTAGCGAGCCTCTATCCTGTATTTCAGTATGTATAAAGATGCGTCAGAGTTATTTTTTTTGTGTGTGTGTCTGTATGTTTTTCTTCACGAGTTCACATCTACAGTTACGTATACGTATATTCAGACGTGATACATTCATATCAAGATTTGCGCATGCACACAATACCTACCTTCTATCGTCAAATTTTAACATAACAATTGTAGTGGTTGTGTTGTTAGCAATGATAAAGATGATTTTTGTGTACTTGATTCCATCACCTGCCTCAGCGAGATAGCGTCTGGCACAAACGAACAACGACCTCATTTGCATAGATCCACTTTCTAGCTGTCTTGTACAATATACCGAAACTAGCGCCTACCATTCACAGCCAAGCCCCACAGACCACTCTGTAGTTTGCCTTGACAGCTTCATATGCCCTGGTTCAACCCACTGACAGCACGTCACTCCCTGTATATCACATCGATCCCACTTATTCTATCTCGAATGCGCCCTTCGCCCTCCTGAATTTTCTGGCCCCAATGCCCCAAAACCTTCTTCACTCTCGTCTCCTCAGTCATCCCCCCTACCTCTTGCCTCCTCTACGTTTGACACGTACATCATCTGAGTCTTTCTTCATTCATTCAGTCCTTAATTCCGAACCATTGCATCAGACCCTCGTCAGTTCCTCGCTTGCGTTATCCTCCTCTTCTGCTGCCTTTAAGGGGAATACATCTTTGTTCGGTACTGCGAAGGCCAGGCCACCTCGCTTGAACCTTGTCTCTGTAGTTTGTGCATCTGCGTAACTCAGCATAACTCAGCCTGCTCTTTCTCCGACACTTTTCTCTTTGTTAGTGACGGCTGCGCAGTGATCCAACACGTCAGTGGTTGTCAAATGTCACACTCCTTTGGTCCAGGTGGCTGCCTTTTCTTTGTCTCATCCAGACGCAGGCTGGTGGCTGGCTTTCAGTACACAAGCATACACAGTGTTTCCATCTCACACTTAACACTTGACAACACGTAACTCTCACACACTCGTCCTTCGTGACTGTATATTTGTTCGGTGAGCGCTACGCGCTCCCCCTGCCTTTGAGCAAAATTCCCTCGTAAGTGAGTAAGTACACTCATTCCATACACGGTCAACCAGCATCACAGTACAGATGGTCCTCAGTCATTTCATATCCAGCTCATCCATCATCTTGTAACTTTCTGTTACGTTCAGACACAAAGACGCGCAACCATACACAGCACCGTCGAGACGACAGTACCTCCAGACATGCCTGTCTTCCCCTAACAGATCAGACTGACCTTCCCTTGAGCACACTCCGTACTGTACCCACGGTCATAGTCTCCTCCTCCTCCTCCACATCTGTGATTCACTTCTGATCTCATGGTTCCACCCGCTGCCATGTCCACTCCCAGGTATCCTAGAGAATTCCACTTCACTCAGGTCCATCCTGTTCAAACTTAACGCCCCAGCCTTGCTTCTTCACATGAATTTTTTTCACATTTACTTTCATTATTAATGTTAACAGTAATGATATTGATAATGATGATAATAATAATAATCATATTATTATTATTATTATTATTATTATTATTATTATTACTGACAACAGTAGTAGTAGTGGCAGATGTGGTATTAGAAATGACAGTAAGTTCATTGCACCTTAACATCCAAACATCAATATTACTATGAGAGTTATTATTGATGTCATTGATGCGACGATTCTGAACAGTCAGTTGCAGAGGTGGTAAAGTAGGTGTTCCCAGTTCAGATATAGTTTCAGGTTCACTTGGTAGGAAGTATACAGTTCGACTATGTACTCCAGTGTGTGTGTGTGTGTGTGTGTGTGTGTGTGTGTGTGTAATGGCTTCCTCTTGATTAGTCAGTATGTAGTGAAGGTTTTGTTCATCTTGGTTGAACACTGAATAGACTTCGACTTCCTCAGTGGTGGTGGTGTTTGTATTTTGGTCTCGTTCAAGTGCTTTAAGCATATTTTTCGAGATTTTCGAAGGTGGTTCTTTGATTGCGTAACGGAAAGTGGTCCAAGAACTCTGTCATTGGGATATTGTTCAGTCATAGGTGGTATGGGTAGTTAGAATACAAGTGTATAATAGAAGTAGCGATTTGATGTACTGTAGAGAGCTTTAAAGTAGAGGCTATGAAGGAAGGCTGCTGCTCGTAGTGATGTGGGTCTGGCGAAGCTCCGTCTCTCCCCATTTGAGTTCCATGCATCCTTCCCCGTACCAAGTCACTTCTCTGTTAACTCTCACTGCTCCATGACATCAGTCCTGCTCCTGTTGTCGCCTCCTCTTCCTTCTTTCCTCATGCTGCCACTGTTGCCTGCCTCCACACTCACAGTCTTAGATTTTCCAGTACATCTTCCCTTCTAGTGCTCCACCTCCATCTTATTATAAACTTCCTTGCCTTCCCCCCCCCCCCCCCCACACACACACACACAAACACTCTGCCTCACCCTACCCTCTTACCCTCTTCACCTCTCCTATTTATCCTACCTCTCCTCTTCACCAACTCACCTTCCCTCCTTCTTTTCACCTTTCATGTTAGTCCTCCTCGCCATCACGTGTCCCCTTCCTCACCGGTTCCTGTCACTCTCCTCTCCTTCAGACTCGTCTTTCCTCACCCCAGCCAGCAGAGCTCTCAGTAGATCTCCAGTTTTTACATCATTGAGGGTCAGGGTAAGTGTTTGGATTCGCTGGCTCTATTAAAATGGACAGTGGAAGGGCCTGGGCCGAGGCAGTGAATGGTGGTGGGTCGCCCCCTGGCCTGCCCAGGCTCCTCGTCCAGTCATGCGGCCGACAGGGTGTCACTGCCGCCGAGGGACGGTGTCACTGCCGCCGAGGGACGGGTCTTGCTTTTTTTTGTGGGTTTGTGTTGATGACTGGAGGTGTGAAGACTTGGGTTAGGGTGGGGACCTGGTGTATGTTTGCATGTTGTTTGTGGGGTGTGGGGATGACTGGATTCCAAGAGAAGTCCCTGGTTCGTGTTTATTTGTTGTTTGCGAGGTTCTCCGGTGATTAATTTGACAGTGTGAGGGGCCCCACTGTTCTCTGTTTGCGTTTGTTAGAGGTTATGACGAGAGAAGGTGTAAAGGAGGAGGAGTCCTCCTGGTTTGTGTCTGGGTGTATGTTTGTGAGTCGTGATGATGAGGAGAGATGTAAGGTTGTTATAGCTGTAGGTTGTGATGACGCCTATTTGGATCCATAGTGTATGTTGGTTGTTTACGGATTGTGATGGGTGACTAGTAGATGTGAGACGGGACCTCTGGTATATGTTTGTTGTTAGTGGATTGTGGTGACGCTGGGTGAAAATGGGGAACTCCACTGCATATGTTGATTGACGTGGTGGTGTTTAGAATGTGACTGACTTCCGGGGTAATGTTAGGAGTCTCATTTTTGTGTGTAAGAGGACACATGGTGTGTGTGTGTGTGTGTGTGTGTGTGTGTGTGTGTGTGTCCATGTCGTTTGCGAGGTTTGGTGATGGCTGGTGGGGTGGTGGCCTCAGGATTGCATGTTTGTGTATGTTGTTCGCGAGGTCTGGCTACGGCGGGAGGGGATTACCTTGTGCATTTATATGTCTCTCGAGTCTTTAAAAGGTCAGGTGATAGGCCAGTTCATCATACCAAAAGGTCGTAGTGTCGTCCACTTAGGGAACAGAACAGCTCCCAGGTAGTAGACCTACTCCCTGCCCCTTAAACATGGTGGCAGTTTCGCTGGACTTAACACCTCAGGTGTGAACAAAGTTTCTGAGGTAGAGACTGTTTTGTGTGGGGTTACTGTACACCAGAGCTGTACGGGATGAGTGACTGGCACCCGTGCACGATGGCTGCCTTGACTAGCACTTTCGCTGAAGCACATTCTATTCATTTATTGCTAGTGAAATAAAAAAAAAGATGAAAAAAAAATTGGATAAACTTTTATGATGACCCCGGGTCGGGTGGTCATATATTTTTTTATTGACGCGTCTTACTTGTTCGGCTGGTGTTGGGATAGTAAGCTCAGCGATCTATTGAAGGGATTTTTCTAATTTGGATACACGAGGAATTACGACGGTAACTTTCCAGAAATATATGATGCTTGGTTTCATTGTATATATATATATATATATATATATATATATATATATATATATATATATATATATATATATATTATCCCTGGAGATAGGGGAGAAAAAATACTTCCCAAGTATTCCCTGCGTCGTAGAAGGCGACTAAATGGGGAGGGAGCGGGAGGTAGAAATCATCCCCTCCCGTTTTTTAGTTTTCCAAACTAGGGAACAGAGAAGGGGGGACCAAGCGAGGATATTCCCTCTTAGGCTCAGTCCTTTGTTTTTAACGCTACCTCGCTGGTGCGGGAAATGGCGAATATATATATATATATATATATATATATATATATATATATATATATATATATATATATATATATATATATACTTTTCATTTTCATCAGTCCAGTGTGGTATGTTGTATGCAGTAGCATTAAAACTGGGGGTTCACATAAACCTGGTTTTATTACATGGATTTTAAACACAAATGGTCTGATTTGCATACTCGGCAAAAACCGATAAAAGTGTGATTTTCTCAGGAAAAGGAAATATGTTTAAATGTTCGAAGAACTAATAATTCTTCAGCTACAGTTGAAGTTTGAGCCACTTAAGCCTATTTTTTTTTCTTTTTTTTCTAGCAGCCGTCTTGGTTGGTGAAAGGGGGTCGCCGAGCACACTGTTCACAGGGAACAAGTCTGTTTGATTGAAAGAAATTTGGCACAATTTTGTATGATTAGGCAACTAATTATTTCACAGAAGAATCCGTATTGTGTGTTGCCGTTTAACCATGTAGCAACGTTTCAGATTTTACGCCTACTTGGGCCCCAAAACTTAAAGAATTTATGGATAATTGCAGAAGTGATAACTGTTGGTCATAACGGCCATCAATGATGATGGTTGGGATTACCGGCCTCAATGCTGAAAAGGGACCAGCAGAAGGATCGTCCTGGCCAAGTTTGGTTCTTATTGCCTCAGTAGTTGCTGAGGAGAGGACTGAAACGGAAAATGTAGAAAACGGACGATCGAGGACAGACGACGAACGCCTTGTGATGGGAAAGTCTTGAAAGTAATCAAGATTATTAAGGAGGGTTTAATTTTGTGGCAGAAGCATTGTTCTGGTGTGAATCACGGTGGATAACCACACAAATTTCGGTCGTATTTAGATAGGGAGATGTGATCATCAGTGTGACAGAATGTGAAGGAATACATTTAGACATTTTTTTTTCTCTCTCTTGGCGGGAGATGATAGAAAATAGACCGTAGGATGTGATGGCGTGACTTTTATCCTTGCCCCTAGGGGTCAGGTCAAAGGCCATCATATCCAAGGATCGCACCGTCGATCTCAAGCTGTTCAGATAAAACGCCGATATACTGACGTACGTTCAGTGTTAAGGAAAAGCTTGAGCTGATGAAAACAGCATAACTCTGTTTATTGTTTCAAATGAGAAACGATTAATGAAAATTTGCGGAGTCAGGACTCTGCTCCGTCCTACTGTACAGGGAGAACTGTACACATGTAGGACTGAGAATAGTCCTTCAAGAAGGCAAGCCGGGACGAGACATGGGGAAGCAGACGTCATCAATCATTGTTACGCGTCTGGAAAGACGAGGGACTTATTGTGCTCACTTATCATCATTATTATTATTGTTATTTATTATTATTATCATTATTATTATTATTATTATTATTATTAGTAGTAGTAGTAGTAGTAGTAGTAGTAGTAGTAGTAGTAATAATGATCGTTATATGTACTTAATCGTATATTTATGAGAGGGATTAACAGATATCACTGTATGATACATACCATCTCAATACTGCCCTTCCACCATATTCCTCTTCTGATCCTTCCCTCCTCTTCCCTCCCGACACTTCCCTCCCGCTCATCCTAGCCTCCCCGCCTTCCCATGGCTCATCTCTGTGAGAATTTACAACTTAGAGAGCTGTGAGGGGCGACCGAACAAAGGAATTGGAGGTCGTTTATTCTTACATTCTTGTGTTCGCTGTGACTGGCGCTTGATTATTTGACGCGCGTCTCGTCCTTGTCCCACTGACGCCCAAGTTATCTCTCTCTCTCTCTCTCTCTCTCTCTCTCTCTCTCTCTCTCTCTCTCTCTCTCTCTCTCTCTCTCTCTCTCTCATGCGGAAGTGATGGGAGACGTGGTGAGGCGGCCCTGGTGACAATCCTTGTGGTAGTCGATGCCTCTGTTGTGGGTGAGTGAACCTCGGTGGTGGGGTACCGGTGGAGGTGCCGTTAAGACGTTGGGTGGGCATTGGTGTTGGAGGCCGCGTTGGAGATGCTGTCGGTGTGGGCAGTAGTGTTGGAGGCCGCGTTGGAGATGCTGTCGGTGGGCAGTGGTGTTGGAGGCCGTGTTGATGTCGCGTAGGAGCAAAGATTTAATGGGTGCGACAGTGTTGGCGGTCCTGTAAATGGCTGGGATATGATAGGTATGGATGGTGGCAGTGTTGGAGATGCTGTCTGTAGTCGTCGAGTAAACAATGTTGGAGACATTGTTTGAGATACTCTTGTGTTAATGTGAAGTTTAACTCCTTGCGCACCACAACACGACCCTTGCGCTCGAAAAAGGTGCCCAATGAGCACGACGGAACGACCCTTTAGCGCGACGGAACGACCCTTGAGCACGACGGAACGACCCTTTAGTACAATACTTCGACTATTGTGTACGACTGTGCAACCGTCTGAATATTATGATCCAGCCATTGACCTGAACCCATAAGGGTCAGGTCAAAGATCAAGCCATCGTACGCATGCTATTGTGGTCAAGGAGGTAATGTTGGAGACGGTGTTGTTGACTATTAGTGGAGTTGTCGCCAGTGTTGGACATAATGTTGTTCAACGAACACCGGTGGTGGGGATAATTCTGTCGTGAAATGATGTTGAAGATGTTGATGTTGAAGATACGAATGTCGTGTTGTTGATGTTGGAGGTAATCTGAGCGAAGGTGCAGCTGTATCATAGGCTACTCATATTTGGTGGAGGTGACTTCATTGTCGGAGAAAGTACCATGTTGGAGTGACGTCACTGTTGGAGTTCTGCTGCTGCTGTTGTGTGTCATAATAACGCATATGGTGGCCGTGTTCGAGACGTTGGGTCGGTCGGTCGGTGGCCGTGAGCCAGACCCGGGAAGGAACATCGTCTCTCCGTTAATCCCAGACAAATGAAGAATGAACGGAGGGGATTCCGCCGACGCCCGCCTCACGCCCATGAATCTTGCCTATTCATATTTGTAGCCAGTGACCAATATTATAACCCCGGCACTCCCCAAGACCCACACACCTACGGCCGGGTAGTGAGGCTTTCCACCGTATTGAACACGTCACGTAGCTCTGTCTTGCAGGAATTCTTTCACTTGCTCTTTTTTTTTTTCCTTGGCAAATTGGTGATAATAGTGATAACCCAGTGATTTATTAAGGTCCAGAGACGCACTCTTCATTATACAGATTTTCAGCCATAATCGTCGTGGCATTTATCACCCATATATTCGGATCTATCAATATACCCCGCAGTCGGAGGCTGGGGCTTGGAGAAAGATATACCCCTGCCACGCTGCACGGCTGCAAACCCCTCACCGTTCCAGTTGAGGATCAGCCTTATTGGAGTGTATGGGGAACGCCGCTAGTGGTCAGGAGGAGTATTATTCCTCCTTAGACTGCGGGTGTATGGAGAGTCACGGAGCGGGGCTCAATAGCGGTGGTGTACGTACGTATGTATGGCTCCCGCTACACTATAATGTGGCCTGCCTCTTGTTCTCCTCTCAGGCCCAGGATGCTGGAAATTATTGATGGTAATTTTTGTTAAGAGGCGTTGGGATGTGCTACTGCTGCTGTACACACACACACACACACACACACACACACACACACACACACACACGACCTGTACCAGTAATGGCACACTAGAGAACATGCTGCTGTGTGTGTGTGTTTGTTGTGTGTGTGTGTGTGTGTGTGTGTGTGTGTGTGTAATTACATATTTGTTCTGTGAGGGCTACTGTTTGTATGTTACGGGGAGAGTTTTATACTATTTTTGCCCCATCTTTTAACCTTGTATGTATGGACCGTGATTTTACTTGTGTGTGTGTGTGTGTGTGTGTGTGCTCACATACACCCTAGCCAGGTACCCGTGTATCGACCATTCCAGAGGGGAGGATGAATACCTGGGTTGGATGCAGGCTGACTGCCGCGCCCAGAATTCGAACCCAGACGGATCCGATCCCAGGTATCTGGAAACTGCACTTGAGGTGTTGGAGAGATGGCTGATGTCTGGAACGCTAACGGGAAAGAAGAACTCGAACATGTCTCGTGAGTGTAGATTCAGGTGGATGTGTGTGATATGGAGTGGTGTGTAAGACTTGGTTTTGGAGGGTGTTTGTTTAGTGCTTGTCGGGCGATTTTGTTGTGTGTGTGTGTGTGTGTGTGTGTCTCTGTTCATGTTGGGATTGTTGGTGAGGGATGGGATCACTGAGTATGTTGACGTTATGAGGCTGTAGTGAGACATTTGTTTCGACTAGGATGTTGGTGGTTGGTTCTGGGGTGATTGGTGGGTGAGAAAGGTCGGATGCGGTCGCAGAGAACTGAGTGCCGAGCATACAAGGTGAGGAGGATGTGTTATAAGTACTTTTGTCTCTCTGCAGGTGATGAGTGTTTGTTAGTCAACCGGTAATCATTCTTGAGTGTTTTTTCTGTTTTACGTCAGAGGTTCCAGTCACGGATGAAAGTCCACATCAAGGCTGGGCTTTAATTGAAATATAGAAAGGTTAATGAAAGAAAAATAAACAACGGGAAGTATTTACGAATTTTGGAGAATGAGAAATACTTGTCTTTTGAAATTGCCAGGTCGTTGTTATTGGGATGGACATGAGAGGGTGGAGATTTCCAAAACTTTGAGGTGTAAGGAAAGAAACAGTCATCAAAACGGCCCACACTTGAGTTGCCAACGGCCACAAAGTAATCATTTGACGCAGCAGCTTGCCGAGTGTTGTGCGGTCTAGCCTGTGGTGATGACACACATGCAGCCAGCTCTGGGGAGCAAAAATTAAAGTAATACCCATAGAAAATTGATCTGTTTTGTGTGTTATCCAGCTCTGATACACTTGCTTTAGACAAGGTAGATGGCTAGGATGGTGAGGCGTAGTTTAGGGTGGAGGAGATGAAATATTTATAGAGAATCTTTAGGATTTTTTTTCTACTATTAAGGTCGTTTGGTTTGCTTATGGCTTTTATGTTGATTTTTGTGATGCTGGTTGCTTCCGAGCACCGCCTGCTTGAGTTTACATTGCGAATGATAAGTCACCTTTGGCGAGACTGTATCATCGTCAGTTGACGAAACATTCTCGTTTCCAAGAAGTCCATCCTGACCTTGTTACTAAATGTAGCACAGACTTGAAGCTGTATAAGTTCTGGAAGAGGGGTCGGAGGAGGATAACACCAGGACCCTCTCTGAGAGGGGTCCTGTATATATATATATATATATATATATATATATATATATATATATATATATATATATATATATGTATATATATATATATATATATATATAGTTATCCCTGGGGATAGGGGAGAAAGAATACTTCCCGCGTATTCCCTGCGTGTTGTAGAAGGCGACTAAAAGGGGAGGGAGCGGGGGGCTGGAAATCCTTCCCTCTCTTTTTTTTTTTCTTTTAATTTTCCAAAAGAAGAAACAGAGAAGGGGGCCAGGTGAGGATATTCCCTCAAAGGCCCATTCCTTTGTTCTTAACGCTACCCCGCTAACGCGGGAAATGGCGAAGTCTGAAAAAAAAAGAAAATATATATATATATATATATATATATATATATATATATATATATATATATATATATATATATGAGGTCAGACAAGAAGGTTACACAGTGTAAAAAAAAAAGACGGGGAAAAACAAAAGACTTTATCAAACCGGAAAAGAGCGTAAAAGACCAGAAAAGAGAGAAAATAAAAGACAGGATAATAGCGATGTAAACGTGTCATTATCTCTCGCCTGTGTGTGTCATTTATACCGGACCTCTTGTTTCATGCCTGTCTCCCTCACATGTAGAACTTCTTGTGTCTCACCTGTCTCTTTTATACCCACCTCTTGTCTCGTACTTGATCTCAAGAGTCTCTCTCTCTCTCTCTCTCTCTCTCTCTCTCTCTCTCTCTCTCTCTCTCTTCGGCGTCATACATCGAGTCACTCTGCTTGTTTGATCTGACTTGCTTCCCTCTATCTTCTTGGCGTCTGTTTCTCAGCTACCGTACATCTGTTTCTCATTCATCTTACTTGCGTCTCTTTCTGGTGTACCTCCCTTGCGTCTGCTTTTTCGTGTGCCTTATTTTCGTCAGTTTCTCTCATGTACCTTGCGTATATTTCTCAGGTATCTTACTTAACGCTTATTTCTCTGGTCCCTTGCGTCTTTTACTCGGATAACTCATTTGCGTATTTTGTCTCAGGTACCTTAATTTCGTCTCTTGCTAAGGTAATTTAACTGATTTTTTTCGTCTGTTTTAGTTCTTGTATCTGTCCTGTGTGCATCTCGTCAACGTCTGTTTCGCGTGCCATTCGCCTGGCTGTTGTCCTTTTCCTCGTCTGTTCCTCACTGTGTTGAACTCTGTGTCTCCACTCCTCTCTGGGACGTTTTTGTTTGTCCCCGTGTCCGTGACCCCTTATTTGCCGCATGTCTCTCAGGTACAACGAGACAGGCAGGAGAGACAGTATGTGATTCTTGTTCACTCACCTGTCTCGCTTCCAGGTACCATTTACGTCTGTTATCTCTTACTTCCGTTTCTGTCATCTGCACCTCAATGTCTCTCACCTGTGTGTTCCAATTCCTATCTCTATCACTTGCATTTCTTGTGCCTTTTTAACTGCTTGTCTCTCCCACGTCTGCTCTGGTCTCTCACGAATATCACTCCTAGTTTCCGGAAACCGTCCCTGTCTGTGTTTCTCGCATGTACTTCTCATCTGTCTCGCTCACTCCCGTGCTCTCTCTCTGATGGCTCTGGAGTCGTGACAGATAGAAGGAGCAGGAGACTCGAGCGGGAAGGGCAGGAGGGAGGATGGGACAGGAGAAGGGAGGGAGAAAGGGACTGGAGACGAGAGGGAAGAGGAAAGGAAAGGAGATGGGAGGGAGGAAGGGAGATGAGACGGCAGGTAGGAAGGGACAGGAGACGTGAGGGAGGAGGAAGGGACAGGAGACGGGAGGGAGGAGGAAGGGACAGGAGACGGTGGTGGAGTGTGACGGCGGACCACCCACGGCAGGTAAGCTGAGCCACCGGCCGCCAGTGACCAACAATGAAAATAAACACAATCATCCTGGCTTTATGCTGCACTACCTCACCTGTGGGGGTAATTGTTCCCACCTACCCTCCCCACAACCCCCTCATATATATATATATATATATATATATATATATATATATATATATATATATATATATATATATATATATATATGTGTGTGTGTGTGTTTAATCCGTTTCTTAAATTATTCAAGCTGAATTTCTTTCCATTATTTTCGTTTAATCACGGAGCATTGTGGGTTGTGGCGTTGATTCTTCCTTCATCATCTTCCATCAGGGTGATACGAGGACGCCCCGCGCTGGATCCTCTTGCGCTCTTTGCTTTAAGAGCATTTTGAGTGTGGCGAAGATAACATGGTAAAAAGTCTCGGGTCTTTCTCATGTTTCAGGCGGGAGGGATATACTAATTGGCTCATTATAAGGAGAGCCACGTACGCATTACTCAGTCTGCTCAGGTAGTTAGTCAATAAATTACAGAATTTGTCTTAGGGACGATTTAGTAAGTGGGTCGTGGTCTTAATGGAGACGTTTGGTACGACCAGCAGTAGTGATAAGAACGACACGGCGCTACAGACTAATTTTGTTTGCAGATTAGTGGCAATGTATTATGTAAGGTGGTCCTCCATTGTTTTGCCTGCGATCTCTGATGTTTAACTCTTAAATACACAAACCTGTTTTGGATTGCTAAGTGATACCTAGGAAGTGTGGCCACTTGTTCTGTAGTGTGTTTTGTCTGTGTTTTGAGAGGGGATGTACGGGTGTTTGTATACGTGTGGGTGTTTGTGTAGGTGATTAGGTGCTTGTGTTTTATGTAATTATGTATAGGGGACGGATGGGTATTTGTGCATTTCTCGAGGCTGGACTGGTGTGTAAGTGTGTGTGTGTGTGTGTGTGTTTCGATGGGTACGTTCTTAATGTCAGTCATATTTAGGTCGCTTTAGTTTTGGCCAGGATCATTACCGACCATATCAAAGTACTAGACTTAGTTGTGAAATTCCTTTAGATCTGAAGAGCCAGTATTAGGCGAGGTGCTAGGTATCTTAGTAGAGTTTAAAAAACTGATGGAATTCCTGGAGTCGCTTCTCTTGAAAAAATTTGCCAAGGTTTTCCTTGAGTTGGCTGCAGTCGTAACTGAGCATGAGTAAACATAAGGCAGGGAAGATATGACACAAGGAGCAGAGCGCCTTATGTGTATTCGCTCCATCACTCGAACATTATTCAGAACGGTGGTAAAGTGTTCATATATATAACTAGAAAGATGAAATGTGATATATCGGATAATGATCTAAACATGTGGATTCATCTATACAGGAAAGATTAATCCTCACATTTGTTGTAACCTTTCCTAGGCTGTGGAATAGGTTGAGGACTAGGAATTCTGCAGCAAAAAGTGTGATGTTACTTTGGTGAAGACATGAGGTGTCCAGCAAATAGCCTCCTCTAACATGGAACGAAAGCGTGTTCAAGCTTCATCAAGAATTTGGATGTGTCGTAAAGTGGAAGTCCTGCTTGTAAACGATGTATGTAGAAGAGAAGCAGTGGCTGAAATGCTCTTTGGAAAAGAAGAAAAAGATGAATGGCACAGATAATGATATATGAAATTTGCAGATGTATAGCTGAGGGCTTGAGAACACTAGATGAAAAACGTCTGTTGGTGATGAATTGAGTTGCAGCGTAAGGCAGGCGACACTCCCGATGGCAAACGATGGATGTTTTGCTCGGGATGACTTATCAGACTAGAAGGTTCTTACATAAGGCTTAACCACGACTTAACGCGGATGGCTACAGAGTTGCAGGAAACGACACTAGTAGACGTAATTTCGGGAGTTAAGCTCTCGGCTATTGACTCAGACAAAGTACCAGCCTGATTGCCTATCTGGGTACGAGATCCCCAGTAGAAGTGCGCAGCGAGCCAGTCACAACAGTTGTACTAATGACGTTGTGAATCTGATTGAAGCAAGATCATTTGCAGAGCTCGTTTCTCGTATTGAAAGTAATTTAGTTGATAGTAGCTGTATCTTTAAACTTTCTCTCTTGCACAGTTTGCGAGACCGAACGAATTTAGAATAGATTCGACTGAACCAGACAAAACCTGCAACTCTCGAGGCAGAATGTGGATGTTTGCCAGGAGCAGCTTGATGGTACGGCAATCTACCCGTTATTAGTGAAAGGTTGAAGAGCCACCTGAAGGAAGTCTGAGATTTCTGAAACTTTGCATCTTAGGTTGTCCTTAACTACACCAGCTGGAGTTGATGGAAGAGTGACTGGCTGGTAATCTGTTCACTGCACGCACATGTTTCCTCTTTATTGCCAGAGAAGTGCTCGCTACCCTGAAGTTTCTGGTATTCACGTTGCTTATTGGACAAGATGTAAAGCATTAGTATGCCACCAAATCCCAAGTTTACCTCACCATATCCCGGGCTATTTAATTTAACTGCTGCACATAAGTCTTTTGCGAGAGTATAAACTCGACCTTCTCAGGATGGCGAGCCTTCATTCGCATTTTATCTGGCTTAAGGATTCATACACTCGCTGGAATCAAGGAAATATTGAACAGCGTCTGCAATCATCGTATCAACATCGGCCATGACCGTGTTATTGAACTGGCAAACTTGGTACTGTGTGCAGGCACGTTGAGGAAGAAGGGTATATAGTCTACCCTGCCAATGTTCGAAAAGGTCTCTTCACAGTGGGAGGCTTTAGATAAGATCACCCATAATCCATCGTCTTCAATGGCCGAAGGCTCCTTCCATGGCACCTGAATGAGCATATTTCATATCCCCAATGCATGCAGCACTAGCACCTGCAGGGATTGCATCGTTATCCGGCCGGGTTGTGATTCCAGCAAATCCTCCCTGCCTGATAGTTAACACTGCTGCTCCTGATATATCCTGCCAGGCTACCGAGCGAGAGGTGCCCAAGACCATAACCCCACGAGTACAAGAGGTCTTCTGGAAAGGGCAACGGCTGAGGAAGATGGCTGGATCGAATGAACCATTTACTGTAAATTCTGGGCCCCTGTTTGCCTTCTTGTCCCTCTTATTTTCATTTTCTTGGTCTGAACTTTACTTCCTGTGGCCTCAGTCTTAACTCTTTTTGGATTACCTCGACTTGACCTCTGGAGACTTAAGGTCTTCAAATTTGTCTTTGTTGACGTGAGTCCTTTCTTGAAAACGCGTGACCGTGCTTTGCCGTGCGCTGGCGATTGTTTACTTCAGATTGTTTGAGCATACTTTGTCCTCGACCTCGTGTGACCTGGTTCCTCACGTGATCTGGCGTGACCTAAGTCTTCATATGACCTTAGTTTTCACCCTGTGTCAGCGTAGTCTGTACTTGAAGTTAAGAGACCCAGTCTTTCCCCAGAAATTACCCGAGTATATGATTATAAACTGAACATTTATGGACTGTATTTCATCTACATGTGACCTGAGTTCCATACCTGATTCTTGTACAACGCAAGTCTTTTCCTCGACCCAGTGCAACTTGAGTTTCACTTGATCTTGTGTGATCTCCTGAGGCCTTGTGGCCTGTACTTTATGTATTTCCAACTGTATCTGAAACCTCTTTGACCTTAGGCATTACCTGACCTCGTCTGGGCTAAGAAGTTCATTCTTGTACTTGGATCGTCTTTTACGTAAATCGTTTCTTTATTATTCATTTTGTTTAAATTGGGTGTTTGTTCATAGGTAGGCTCCTGCCTTGTTGCCCACAGTTATCCCATATCTTATTCCATCCACGTAAATGGTCTTGATGGATATGTCACCAGGTATGATAGTGTGGAGTGCGTGGTGGGCAGCGGCAAGCGTACACTCCGACAGGTGAGGCACATTAAGTCGGCTGAAAACGCCTGCAATTTCTGTACCTTCCTGTAGTTAATCTTTGCACCCTACCGGGCCGCTCTGCTTTCATTTTCCTGCATGTTGTTGTTTGCTGTCTCGTGCCTCATGTCTTTTGTAATTATTCTTGCCAGTTTTCCTGTTTTCCATATGGCATCCTGTGTTCCCACAAATTTGTGTGCATGATTTGTGCGTGGTTTTGTGCATATATATATATATATATATATATATATATATATATATATATATATATATATATATATATATATATATATATAAAATCAATTTTTATTACACATGATTCGATTATTAATTGGGTACACACACACACACACACACACACACACACACACACACACACACACACACACACACGTACACGTACACACACACACCATTATCAGTGCCTTGTTTATATGTTTTAGTCATTTGCTTGGAAACCTCCTGCAGGTACTTACTCTTTCCCCCAGCCATTACTCTGCCGCTTCCTTATTCACTGCAGTAATCTTCCCCAGACCTGGAAAAAAAAATTCATTCTATTTGGTAACAGTTTCTCGCATCTGGCATCATTTTTCCACATTGGAGCAACATTTCAGGTATTTAACATTTTTCTTAATCCAATATCATCTCATTTTGATATTATTTTCCTTCCACTTCCTCATAATTGTCTCAGCTGGTCACAATATTTTCAGGTTCCTCACAATATCCTCCTCCCTTACCATCCCAATTTTTTCTTCATCTGTCACAAACGATTTCCCAATCAAAATTCTCTGTCACATTTTTCCTTGTGGGGAGGGAAATATAGACGGAGGGAGAGGGAGCTTGGTCGGACGAGTGTAGGAGGGAGGGAAGTAACGAATAGTTGGTGTTACTTAGGTTATCAGGTAACGTATGGACGGAGGCTCGACGTTGATAAGGCACATGTGGAGGGAGGAGCTAATTGGAACATCCAGCTTTTGTAACAAGAAGATTTCAGACGATGTAGGGGTTTAGCTGTGAATAATACACTGATGATATTACGTTATCATGTAACACATTGTTGAAGAGGCTTACCAGTAACGCAGGTAACACTGGCACAAGTAACACATACAGAAGAAAAAAACAAACATAGGCTAGTGTATACAGCAACACACGCAGTTATGTCTTACAGAGAGGATGTCAGGTTCCATGAGGTACCTTAGTCACGAACCATCCGGGGCGTTAAGATGGATACCACTTAATCTTCCAAAGGCGGGTGCCACTGACCAGGTAGCCGGTCCGCGGAGCACTAAGGAAGCCCTTGTACACACTCAGGAGTTGACAGCAACAAATAGAGGCTCTAAGGTGGAGAGTAATGACTGGTGTTTTGAATATTAATTGGGAGAAGGGTCGGCTCGGGCGCTGTGGATGTCTCTGTGTTGATGGTCACACTGGCTCACGTAGCCACGTTCTATTACTCTCTTCGTCCCTCATCTGTACTTTCCTCCTCTCTTCTCCCTTCTGTTACAACCATCACTTTTTCTTTACCTCCCTGTCTACATCTTTACTTTCCTGTCTACATCTGTATATGTTAGGACATTAGGTTACTGTTACCGTCCTTCAGCAGATAACGTCTTCATAGATCCTCATGTCTTCTATTACTTGTCTTTGTCATGTACTGCCTTCTACCATTTTTTTTTTTTTTTTTTGGCAGTCTTACTGCCATTTCCTTTCGTTTTATCTGCCATTCCGGCACTCGCCTAGCATCTCGTATCATCTTATCACTCCCCTTCCTAACTCTCTCACTCTTGTCTTCCTGTTCCTCTCTCTCTCTCTCTCTCTCTCTCTCTCTCTCTCTCTCTCTCTCTCTCTCTCTCTCTCTCTCTCTCTCTCTCTCCGCCTCTTTTCTCATACTTCCGCCAGACATCTTCCCTATTCCTTACGTCACCCAATTGTCCATACGCTCTTTGTGTGTGTGTATATATATATATATATATATATATATATATATATATATATATATATATATATATATATATATATATATTTAAAAAGGGGGTGACTGTATTGTTGACTGGTTCGTAAGGTTATTTAATGTATGTATGACTCATGGTGAGGTGCCTGAGGATTGGCGGAATGCGTGCATAGTGCCATTGTACAAAGGCAAAGGGGATAAGAGTGAGTGCTCGAATTACAGAGGTATAAGTTTGTTGAGTATTCCTGGTAAATTATATGAGAGGGTATTGATTGAGAGGGTGAAGGCATGTACAGAGCATCAGATTGGGGAAGAGCAGTGTGGTTTCAGAAGTGGTAGAGGATGTGTGGATCAGGTGTTCGCTTTGAAGAATGTATGTGAGAAATACTTAGAAAAGCAAATGGATTTGTATGTAGCATTTATGGATCTGGAGAAGGCATATGATAGAGTTGATAGAGATGCTCTGTGGAAGGTATTAAGAATATATGGTGTGGGAGGCAAGTTGTTAGAAGCAGTGAAAAGTTTTTATCGAGGATGTAAGGCATGTGTACGTGTAGGAAGAGAGGAAAGTGATTGGTTCTCAGTGAATGTAGGTTTGCGGCAGGGGTGTGTGATGTCTCCATGGTTGTTTAATTTGTTTATGGATGGGGTTGTTAGGGAGGTGAATGCAAGAGTTTTGGAAAGAGGGGCAAGTATGAAGTCTGTTGTGGATGAGAGAGCTTGGGAAGTGAGTCAGTTATTGTTCGCTGATGATACAGCGCTGGTGGCTAATTCATGTGAGAAACTGCAGAAGCTGGTGACTGAGTTTGGTAAAGTGTGTGAAAGAAGAAAGTTAAGAGTAAATGTGAATAAGAGCAAGGTTATTAGGTACAGTAGGGTTGAGGGTCAAGTCAATTGGGAGGTAAGTTTGAATGGAGAAAAACTGGAGGAAGTAAGGTGTTTTAGATATCTGGGAGTGGATCTGGCAGCGGATGGAACCATGGAAGCGGAAGTGAATCATAGGGTGGGGGAGGGGGCGAAAATCCTGGGAGCCTTGAAGAATGTGTGGAAGACGAGAACATTATCTCGGAAAGCAAAAATGGGTATGTTTGAAGGAATAGTGGTTCCAACAATGTTGTATGGTTGCGAGGCGTGGGCTATGGATAGAGTTGTGCGCAGGAGGGTGGATGTGCTGGAAATGAGATGTTTGAGGACAATATGTGGTGTGAGGTGGTTTGATCGAGTAAGTAACGTAAGGGTAAGAGAGATGTGTGGTATTTAAATAAAAAGAGCGTGGTTGAGAGAGCAGAAGAGGGTGTTTTGAAATGGTTTGGGCACATGGAGAGAATGAGTGAGGAAAGATTGACCAAGAGGATATATGTGTCGGAGGTGGAGGGAACGAGGAGAAGTGGGAGACCAAATTGGAGGTGGAAAGATGGAGTGAGAAAAAGATTTTGTGTGATCGGGGCCTGAACATGCAGGAGGGTGAAAGGAGGGCAAGGAATAGAGTGAATTGGAGCGATGTGGTATACCGGGGTTGACGTGCTGTCAGTGGATTGAATCAAGGCATGTGAAGCGTCTGGGGTAAACCATGGAAAGCTGTGTAGGTATGTATATTTGCGTGTGTGGACGTATGTATATACATGTGTATGGGGGTGGGTTGGGCCATTTCTTTCGTCTGTTTTCTTGCGCTACCTCGCAAACGCGGGAGACAGCGACAAAGCAAAAAAAAAAAAAAAAAAAAAAAAAAAAAATATATATATATATATATATATATATATATATATATATATATATATATATATATATATATGTGTGTGTGTGTGTGTGTGTGTGTGTGTGTGTGTGTGTGTGTGTCGGTGTATCTCTATTTGAGAGAACAATGTGTGGTGTGAGGAGGGTTGATCGTGTGAGGAATGTTAATGCATGAGAGAGGTGTGGTAGCAAGTTAAGTGTGACTAAGAGAGCTGGACGGGTTTTGTTGAAGTGGTTTGGATTTATGGAGAGGATGAGTGAAGAGAGACTGACGAAGAGAATACGTGTGTCAGGAGTGGAAGAAGCGAGAAGAAAGAGAAGACCAAAGAGATATGGAAAGGATGGAGTCAGCAAGGCTGTGGGGTTATCGCGACCTGAACATGCAGGAGGGTGAGAGGCGTACAAAGTATAGATAGAATTAGAGCCATGTGCTATAGAAGGGGCGACATGCTGTCAGTGGGCTGAGCTTCCATTCGAAATTGGTACTAGAGATTTTTGTTGATTTTTCCTCAAAATAAGTTTCATTTAGCTTTCAGAGTAGCCAGCCTCCGTGTACTGGAAATGAGGATTGGAGCGGTTCATATAGTGACTATCCTGCCTGTTGGGGGTCACCTTGTGGATGCGTGTAGAAACCAAATTAGTTGGTCAGAGCCAGGCATATGAAGCGGCCTGGGAAAACCACGGAAAGGTCTGCGGGGCTTGGCTGTGGATAAGAGACTCTGGTTCTGTGCATTATATATGACAGCCTGAGAGAGAGATAGTGTGTATGTATATGTGTGTGTGTGTGTGTGTGTGTGTGTGTGTATGTGTGTATCACAGTTAATAATGACTGCCAGGGTGAATAGCGTTGGGGAGGAGCGCCTGCCCCCCTGTGGAGCAATGAGGAGACAGGTTGATAGCTTTACAATGGTATTGCTGTCAGCGTTCAGTACGAGGGCGGGAAAATGTTCTGCTCATATGAATACCTTTGGCCCGTGGGAATAATTTTTTTTTTCTCTTACGAGACAAATGTCGATGACGAAATTAGCAAGGTAGAGAGAGAGAGAGAGAGAGAGAGAGAGAGAGAGAGAGAGAGAGAGAGAGAGAGAGAGAGAGAGAGAGATTCTCCCTGTTCGTTACCGGTCTATCAGTCACAGTGCCATAAAGCAACATCTATTTAAGTCCTCTGATTATTTTTTCCATCTTCTTTTTTACAAGACGAGACAGGATAGAGGCTGTGGGTCCGTAGAATAATGAAGACGGTAGAGTGACAAACATAGAAAACGTGAAGTATACCGCCAGGTATGTAGGTAGACGAACGCTTGGGCTGAAGCTGATATACATGGAAACAAGCTGTGAAAACAAAGCGGTAGATAAGTAGACCAGTTGGCATGGAGGTAGAAATAACCTGACGGGACAGGTAGATGAATTTGCTTAACAATATGGTAGGCAGACAGAGTGGCAGAGAAGCAGACAGCCTGTGGTCAGTAAAAGCAGACTGGTCCTTGGAAAAGAAAAAAAAGAAGTAGGCGAGTAGGCCAGTGGATAGTCACGCCAGCAGACGCAAGGTCAAGGAGGCCAAGAAGCAGATGAGCAGGTAGAAAGTTGAGCTGACGGACAGACAGACAGACAGACAGACATGTATTTTATACCCATATTAACGCACTCATCCAGTGCTCTGACCTCAGGACAAACCCGAGTGTACATGAGACTACTATTGTAATTTGGTGTTTGTTTTACGGGGTAGAGCTTTATAGTCGTTTTGCCTCGTGTGTGTGTGTGTGTGTGTGTGTGTGTGTGTGTGTGTGTGTGTGTGTGTGTGTGTGTGTGTGTGCATGCGTGTGCACCACTAGTAATTTCCATACACTGACCCCAGGTTTCACACACGTCTGCTGCACGATAGAGGTCAGCCTGTTGAAGTTACTTAACACACTTTGTTGTGAAATGACGACCAGAAACCCCTTGATGTGTTGTTCCCTCGAAAGTAATGTATGTATATGTATGTGTACGTATGCTTATGTATATATGCTTTCTTATAAGTGATGGTTTGACTACTGCCTCCCACCGAGCCATCCTAACACACGACACTTAACATCCCTGCTGGGTATTGTGTGTTTATTTTGAGAGAATATGATAATGATTTAAGCAGTGCCTCAGGGCTGTATAAATACCCAGACGTGGAACGAGGCCTGTTCATATGCAGATGACTGTGTGGCTGTAAGCAGACAGACAGTGAAAGTGGAGGAGCCTACTACATGATTGGGTAGTAAAGATATAAACAGGTTCTGAGTATTGCTGTGAGGCATCTGTGATGACACACTTGATAGGATGCGGCAGCTCCAGGGGGTTTGCTGCCTCCGTTGGTGTATGGAGCCCGGTGCAAGGGCTCCCCCTGGCATCGTAAACTTGGCCTTAACAAGCAGAAGCAGTCAACTGCTAGGAGTAGAGTTATGGTAATTAAGTCTCGCCTTGCACATCTCTCCACCCCAGGAGCAACAGCAGGGGTTGTAGTAACACCAACTGTTGCTACAGCAACAGATGAACGATGTATCCAGGTGCCATTGCGCTCTCCCACGCCTGGGGTTTAAGGTTCACCATCCTCCTCCAGGCTTTGCAACTTGCAATAACTGTCAAAAAGTGTGCAGCAATTATCGAGGCTTGAGTCATGTTCCCTCCCACCCATCCCATTTTCCTCGTGTCAGTCGTGTTGGCAACAGAGGTAGATGGTGTTTGTCATCCACGTGATAAATGTTGTATCCAGTGTCGAAGATGAGCCGTCTACCTTCTGCTCGCCCACCAGGCAGTATCTAGTTTGTACCCCGAGCTGCATTTATCTTCCCTTACTTTCACATTGCATCACCTTCACTCCGTCAGTAGCAGACACTTCAGCAGAGGAGGTGGAAGTAGCAGTGATGCCAACGGCGAAAGTGACAGCGTCAGTAGCACCAGCAGCTGTAGGTTAGGTTACGCTGTTTGTGTCAGTGTGGACGTGTGTGTCTCTCCAGCTACTGTCTGTCTGGCCTCCACTCTCCTCGCCTCTGTCATTGTATCAGTGACAAGAGTGTTTCACTGTCATTATGTCAGTGACAAGAGTGGTTCACTGTCATTTCATCAGTGTCAAGGGTGGTTCACACTCATTACATCAGTGACAAGAGTGGTTCACTTCATTTTATCAGTGTCAAGAGTGGTCCACTGTCATTATGTCAGTGTCAGGAGTGGTCCACTGTCATTATGTCAGTGTCAGGAGTGGTCCACTGTCATTATGTCAGTGTCAGGATTGGTCCAGTCATTATATGAGAGTCAGGAGTGGTCCACTGTCATCATCAGCAGTGACAGGAGTGGTAGAATTGGCTGTTGTTGTTGTCACCTTAGGGAAGCCTGTCACTTGTACCCGTCTACCCCTTCCTCCTACGTCTACCACAGAACTGCAGCAACAACATCCTTACCACTGAAAGCACTCATGTCAGAAGCTGTCTGTACTGCCACTGGTAACATAGTTGCCAGTACCTGTACTAGCAGCAGCAGCAGTAGTTGTAGTAGTTGTAGAAGTGATAGTAGTCGTAATAGTGGTGGTGATGGTGGTGGTCGTCGTCGTGAGAGTCACACCAGCATCACCACCACTCTCATCGTCATGATCACCAGCAGGAACAGTGGCAGACGAAGGGTCCTGGTGAACCTCGCCTTCCCCAGCCTCCCAGGTCGGGTTCGTCCCTCCTCCTCCTCCTCCTCCTCCTCTTCCTCCCCACTCCCTGGCCTCCAATTGAAAGACTGCCAAAGGATCTTTCATTAAGCCCTGCATGTGAGGTTTTTACAAAGCGGGCTTGACAAAACCTATATACACACGGCCCGTCCATGCCTCTGTTATGGAGATGAGGCAGACTGGGGCGCAGACAGTGCTGTAGTGTGTGTGTGTGTGTGTGTGTGTATGTGTGTGTGTGTGTGTGTGTGTGTGTGTGTGTGTGTGTGTGTGTGTGCTTTATGTTTTTTATGCGTGTATGTGTGTTAGTATATGTAAATGGATTTCGATATATATATATATATATATATATATATATATATATATATATATATATATATATATATATATTCATATAAGCCTTTTGTTGTTCGTTTGCTTGTTGCACTTAGTTTCTTTGCTAGACACGAAAAAGACGTTAAACAGTAAGTGAACATAAACAGATCTTGCTAGCTGCAACGGTGATTCTCCTTACAGACAACAGATCCCTCTTCATGCGATAGATCCAGCTGATGCAGCAGACCTTACTAGTGGCAACAGTCCCTGCTAAAGGTGACAGAACCTGCTAGCGGTAACAGATCCTGCTAGCAGGCAACAGATCTATTTATAGACAACAGACCTGCTAGTGGGCAACAGACTCTGCCAGTAGTCAAAAGACCTTACTGGCAGGCAACAGACCTTGCGAGTAGACTACAGACCTGCTATCAGGCAGCAGATCGTGCTAGTGACGACAAACTACTTGAAATAGCAGACCTTGCTAGCAGGCAACAGACCCTGTTAGCAGCTTTGACTCTGCTTGGAATAAGACACAGTTAGGAACAACAGACCCTGCCAGCAGGAAACGGACCCTCTTATAGACAAAAAACCATACTATCAGGCAACAGACCCAACTTCCAGACAACAGACCCAACTGACAGACAGCAGATCCTGTTAGTAGACAGGAAACCCAACTACCAGACAACAGACCCTCCTATCAGACAATAGACCATGCTGTAAGAATACATACCTTTTGAACAGACAACAGTCCCTGCTAGCAGACAACAGACCCTGCTAGCAGAAAATAGACCCTGCTGGTAGACAACAGACCCTGCTGGCAGAAAACAGACCCTGCTAGCAGACAATAGACCCTGCTGGTAGACAACAGACCCTGCTAGCAGACAACAGACCCTGCTAGCAGACATCAGACCCTGCTAGCAGACAACAGACCCTGCTAGCAGACATCAGACCCTGCTAGCAGACAACAGACCCTGCTAGCAGACAACAGACCTTGCTGGCAGACAACAGACCCTGCTGGCAGGCAACAGACCCTGCTGGCAGGCAACCTCATAATCCTGACCTGAAGACCTTACCTACTCGAACCAACAGGCTGCAAGTAGCCATTTCCACTCGTAAGGGCCATGACCTGTAGCCTTGACGTAGGAGAATGGCCTTAATTAATATTTATTCCCCCCCCAAGTAGCAAAAAACAACAAAGCAAACGTACGCCGAAAGAAACTTTCTGTGTTATGTAAATTAGCCGATCGTACGGCTCCCAGACAACGCTATATTTTTCCCCGTCTGCCATTGACGAGAGAGACTCTGCGACGTAACTAGGAAGCTCATTCTAAAACGTCTTCATGCCAACTCTATCTCAG
>NC_092234.1:30474202-30584202 GCF_036320965.1 Panulirus ornatus | reverse complement strand
AATTAGCATATAGTAATAGGCACATTATCTTTGCATACCATCAATTTGGAGGTGAAATAGGAGACACTAGTAGTATTTGGAATACGCCAGGATCTCACGAGCAACTTCACATGTTATGAACAAGCCTTTAAGTTACATTTTCTCCGTTTTTATAGTTATTCCATTTGAAGGAAGATTGATGTTTCCTGAAAGTTTTTTTTTGCATTTAAATTTTCTTGAATGATATTTGGTTTTGTTGCACCATTGTTAAGCTTCCAGGAATTAAGCTCGCCATTTACATGAACTGGCGATTATAGAATATGTTTGTCACGCTGTTCATCGCGTGATGATAGTTGATTTTCATTTTAATGCGTCAGTTGTTGCTTGATGTCTTTAGGTTACATTTCCCGTTGTTACTCTACCAAAAGAACCCCTTTAGCGTCCTAACATCACCACCTTTAAGTCGCCTGATTGTTCGTATCTTTGTAACATCCTTGAAGAGGCTGCCTTAATGCACGAAATATCTCTTGGAACTCTCTTAGTCATATTTTGTCCCTCATTGCCTGGGTTCCTGTGAGTGCGTGAGAATAGGAAGTTAACAGTTGACCCTACCCTCACTGGCACTCCTGGGGTCCACCCCCGACCACAACGATGTGCTCGGCTGTATATCTGTCTACATTGTCAATACATGATAACGATTCACCCTTGGCCGCCGAGGATTCGAACCCAAGTCCTATCGCATGGCAGGTGAATCATTATCATCTGTTCCATGTGTCTAGTACATATTAAAGATTTATCATTACATATTTATATTCATTTTGTGTAATTCTCAAGCAGAAACCAGGGCCAGTCATGACAATATTGTTTTCGAAACAGGAGTAGGTATGTTATACTGATCCAGGGTTTCATGAATAATTGTAATTATAATGTAAAAAAAGATGTACACCCGAGAGAGTCATTAGGGTCCTTTGGGATGAGGGGCTACGAGATGCATAATCTGTTGAATGATGAAAGACCCAGTTGTGATCTTGTGAAAGACATTGCATGTAAGCCAAGCAGAAGTCGTAATGCAGTTAACTTTTAGTAATTTCGATCCAAAGCTTACTCTAATTGGTCAATTTTTGTGTTGAGGTCCAGTTAGGCCCCGAGGTGTTCCGACTCGTAAATCGTCGAAGGTGAGCTATTGAGGGATGATGTGTGATTAGTGGTAAGATTGTGTGAGTCTGAAGTGGGGAAGAACATGCTAGAAACGCATTACTTCAGATACCTTGGAGTTGCGAGCAAGAGAGAGGACGAAACTGTGCGGGCTGAGGTGAATCATAGGGTTGGAGAGATAGCAGGTGTCCTAGGCGCATTACTAGAGTGTGAAGTAGGGGGTAAGCTTCTTATTTACGTTAGGGGTAAATGGTTAGTTATGGAATGGTTAGGAAGGGAAGCGTCTACAGCTGCTGCGTGATTGTAATGGGGTGAGGATTTTCGTTTCATTATATAAGCGTCGAGTGCTCTGTTTTGTGTGGTTTGCAGCTTTGTTATATTCGCTTTTGACAGGATGGTTGGGCAGGCAGGTGAGGCGTAATTTAGGGTGGAGTGGATGAATTTTATGTAAAGGACACAAAGTTGTTTTTTCTTGTCCAGTTTTGACACCATTTAGTGCTTTAAGGGAAGTTTGTTTATTTATTTCATTTGTGTTGGTGTTTGTGATGTGTGCGTGTGTGTATGTGTTTTGGGGGGATGGATATCAAGTGGTCGTGTATAATGCGCAGAATAACTTGTGTTTTGCAGATTAGGAGCGATTGGCCATTCAAGATGACATGAGGGTGCAAGTTGAGTGTGTGTCTGTCTAGAGTTAAAAGAGTAACTGAAGACTTCTTTAGAGACGCAGACATTCTGTTTTGGGTGAGGCACTCGTCCGATTGTTTAATGTAGTGTTGCCTGCATGTGCGATGTTGCTTCTTTGGTGTCAAGGTACTGTGATGTGATTAGAAAGTCGTCAGCATACGAGAGAACCTTCATGCATTGGTATACGGAAGGTATTGGGAGGTCATATTGGGAGAGATTGAAGAGCATTGGAGAAAGAACTGTTCCTTGGGAACTCCACTGTGGATCTCAGCGGATATAAAGGTGAAGCCTTTTTGACGGGTTTGGGCTTGTCGGCCAGCTATGAAGTTGGCCAAGCACATTTTGACATTGTTGTGGAGGAGTGTGTCAAGTTCCTTTCGTGTGATGTCTGAGAACAGAGTCAAATGTTTTATTGATGTCTATTGCTCCTAATACTGTGCGATAAGGGGGTTGTGGTTGGTTGAAATTACCTAGAATATGTTGTTTGAGGTCTGTGTGTATAGTGGTGGTAGAATGATTGGGTCTAAAACAATGTTGGTTAGTTGAGAATGGGAGGTTTTGATTGATTCTGTTGTAGGTCAGTTTTTGAGAGAGTTTTGATACCGAAGACAGGTGATTTTGTGAAGCCAGGAGTGGTTGAATATGTCTGTAAGAGCTTGTATTGCAGTGGGGACAAAGTTGATTTACGTGAAAGTTTGAAATGTCGGGGCCTGTTGCAGGGAAGGCTTTTGAGGTTTTATTTGCATTGTTTTTGTCAGAGTGAGTGAAGGGTAGGTGAGAGGTTGTTTTGCATGGATTTTGTGTTGCTTTATCGTGAGCGTCCTGTTTAAGAGTGTCGTCGGTTTTTGGCTGATTTTGAGCGATGTGTCTCGAGAATACTTCTGTGGTCTATAGGACAAGGTATGTCATTGCATTGGGTTAGAAATTCTTCACGTGTTGGGGCTGGGTCACTTTGAGATGTGTGAATCATCTTATTCGTTCACATCCATCCTCTAGCTGTCATGTATCCACAACCTGGACCCACTGATGGAGAGGAAGCTAGGCTAACAAATTGTCTCGACTTCTTGTTGACGTGTGTGTGTGTGTGTGTGTGTGTGTGTGTGTGTGTGTCCTTGTTCATCTTGGAAGTGGTAAAAGAAAAATACATGAAATGATAGACCTCTTCTGCCGCCAACATTGAACCAGCAGTAGGTTTTTGGACCTCAGACTCAACCATTATTGTTCTTTATGAATAAACCAACTGGGGCTTGCCTCGTCGTATGTCCGCACTATTTTGAACCCTTAATCCCCCAACTGCTATGACGACCCTTGTGTACGATGACTTGAGCCATCGTACTCAAAATTTTCATCTTAATCAAGGGACGAAGTTCTTATACTGAAGAGAATGAATATGTCATCATACCTTTGGGGCTAAGTCGTCATATTCAAGGAGTTAAGGAATCCAAATGTTTTGATGAGACATGTGACAATCTTCAGCGAAGGGAAAACGAGAGAGCGAGTGCATGTGTTCTTCGTAACTGTAATGCTTCACTGTTGGAATACGCCGTGAATCTTCGAGCCAGGATTCGACCCCGGACTGCTGAGTGGCAGTGTTTCGCGGTCAGAGGGCAATGTCTTGCATCTCTCGTGTAGGCTACCGACCTTTCTCATGAACTTTTCCTTCATTTTTGTCGAAACAGAACCAATGTAGGTAAGTGGCAATATAGAGAATGAGAAGCAGGAATGAGCGAAATGCAAAAAAACAGGGAAATGACCAATTTTATCGATTTATATTTCTCTGGAGGAAATTGTCACTATTATGACCACAGCGTTGTTGGTATTCCTTAATTGTGAAGGATGTCAAGTTTACGAACATTAGTACGTTCTCGGTTTGTGTTTGCAGCGTATACCTGAATTACTGAGAGAAATTTCGCAGCTATTTACCATGACTATGCTGGTGCAGCGGGAAACGAGGATGGGGAATGTGTATGTAAAGAAATTTAGTAATTTTGCCCTTTTTTCAGAAGACAGACAGGTGAATAATTGTGCGGAAGACTACAAGGAAAATATTGTAGGAACTAATCTGAACACAAAGGATTGTCGAAGTCAGTCACCTCTGGGTTGTTTGACTCAGGTCGCTTCACGTATGTGGTTTCTTAAAACGAACCGAAGTGTGAAACGCGTTCTAAAGGATACTCTGAATTCATATTACTTACGCATTAATTCTGTCAGACCATTAGATAATCATTCAAACCCTATTTTGTATTTATATTTAATATTGTTGAATTACTTAAGCTTTATATTCGCTCTGTGTTCGAAGCTTTAGGAGTCATGAACCGCTTAACGTCGTCATTAGGATCATAAACCCTCGAGAAGTTCGAACTGTGATTCACATCCCTCGAGTGTCATGTTTAAACCACATCAAGACCCGGACTTTGTCACAAGCTGTGGTAGCAGCAGGACGTTGTGCACGTTCCTCTGTTATCACCAGAGGTTCGTAAGAGGCTGGAGGGACTCGATTTTGAATAGGTGTGTTGAGCTGATGCGCCATCGTGATGAAACCGAACCCGATGGTGAAGGAAGAACTCTTCCCCAAACATCAGGAGCTCACGTGTGGCGTGGTGAAGGGTGTGGACGGATGACGATGGTTGATACATCGTACGGCTGTTGCAGCAAGGGAACAAGGAGCCCCTCGAAGGAAGGAAGGAAGGTCGAAACGCCACCGCATCCAAGTTGAGTTGAGGGCCACGTACGGTCATGATGATGTCGGTTTAGTGTGACGTAGTCTTTGCGCGCCCTGGCCAAAGGTTTTATACCAAGCCAATTGTGCTATATCTAGACTCTCCTTGCAGAATATTTTTAAGGTAACTGTTGAGAATTTGTATTTCATGGGAGTTTGCATTACTCGTACACATGATTTCGTTATGCTGATTGAAGACATGTCATATCGTGAGACCCAAACTACCCAAGTGTATTGTTGCTGTTAGGAAAGGCTTACGCAAAGCCGTCACAATGAACATGGTTTAGAACTACATGCACACAATACCAGTATAGCGAGCACGATCTTCACAATGATGCAGTAGATATTGCGTGAGAGGGATTTTGAAAAGCGTTTTTAAGATTGTAGCGATGGTCGCGTTAAAGACGTTGGTGTTGTGTGGCAAGTATCGGGTAAAACTCCCATTTAGCTCCGATTCGAAATTAACTTTAAAGAAATGGTTACTTGTCTTAGATTCTTAATATGGCTCGTTGTCATGACACGTATACTTGCATGATTCGTAGCAGCATATTTCATTGAACGATGTTAAGGCCGTGAATATCATGTATATTAGGGAATGTAAGAGGTTCAGCAATGGAAAAGTAAGTAATACACTTTTAATTTATCAGTTCAACGTATAAAAACCTTACCTCACATAGCCGAATAGCCAAAATGTACTATCATTATATCCGTCTGTTGCTGGGGAAACTCAAGGCTACTCCCTGTGTTGTGTGTTGACATCTGGCGCCATGATGGAGATAGATTTTCATGAGCGTGATTGGTATTTTTCGATGAGAATATTGAAAATGAAGATACGGTTTGTTTGCTGTGGAGGTTAGATAAGATTTGCATAGCCTTTTTTTTCTCTCTACATTTTCGCCTAGTTACGTTTGTCATTTGATAATTACAGCTGATTCAGATACAGTACTGAGAGTTTCTGATTGCGTTACATGCCATTGTTGGAACGGGAATATTCAATATTCCATTGCTCTCTCTTCCGTGATTTCTGCCATCCTTTCTGTTAGAATTAGATCGTATATATTTTCCAATCTTCCTCCACAGTCATATACCTGTTTTCCGAGGAAAAAAACAAAATTACTGTGTGTTCATGTTGACTTTTCGTGGCGATAGTTAGTCCTAAGTAATAATAGCCGACTTGCTTGTTACCCGCTATCCGTTACGACCAATTGTGACGTGAGAGGCATTCGTCCCCACCTCGTTAAAGAGTGGCAGTTGTCTATTGGGGAGGAGCCTCCTTCACCCCCTTGTAATTGACCCTTGGCATTGTTTAGGGCAGCGGGGTGTCCCATTTCGTCGTGCGGTAGTTATCAGGTTAGGTAATTGGAGTAGATTGTTGACACGGACTCCGTGTTAAGGCCGGACGTAATTTACGCTGGAGTCGACTGCTCTGATCATCAAGCTGACAAAGAAGGCTTAAGGAAAAAAAAAAAAGAAATCGGTTCTCTTGAGAGTCACTTTGCCATTCAGCTTGGTGTTGTAGATCCTTGATTCCCGTTAACATTTGAACCCGCTGGGGAGAAATATCATGAATTCAGCACATAACCAGCGGGGAAATGCAGGCTCGCAAGTGGCATTCCACCATTAAGGTCAGAACTTGTCTGAAACTGAGGTGACCTCCAGGTAAGAGGGACTTCAGGAGTGACTATTATTTGGCGCTCATTACTGAAGCGTTCTCATAGTAATGTCTGTCGAGCATTCAGATTGCTTGACCTCTGACCAGCATTCCGCTAAGGTTAGCAATGAAGCTTTAGATAAGATACATTTCTTTATAATACAGTGTTGCTCGTCATAGGAGTGCGTATCACTGTGTGTAGTTTGGGTGATCTAGAATTCAACGTAGCGGAATTATAACAGAATACATTTACGTACAATAAGAATACATTTAGATGAGTGTTTGAAATAGGTGAATGCTATCTTATTCTAATGAAGTAATTCAGCAGAACAGCGAGTGTTGTTTCAAAGATGTATTATTCCAGTGACCATACACTGACATAGTTCAACACTGACATAGTTCATGCGATATGTAGGATATCATGTCTTTTTTTTTTCATTTACCTGTTAGCCCGTCTGTTGGACTGCCTGCTTATATTCACTAACATTAGGACATAAAGCGATTCGTTTAGCGGAATGAAAAACGCGGTAACCATTGCATTGTGGTACGCGACCGCAACAACGCCAGGTATGTACCTTCTCGCTCGGGGTCAGGCCATTTCTCACTCCCTCCAGAGTATCACCCTCAACCCAAAACTCCCACTTGCCGAACCGAACAGTTTCACCTCAAACAGAAACCTAAAACCCCCTGTATTCACCCCCGTAGGACCGTCACCAAATTCACTTCCTCCCCTTCCCTGTCCCTTCCTCCCAAAATAGAGCGCTTCTTGCAACCGTCACCCTCAGAAAGCCACATCCCTGAAATCCTCACACAACCGAAGCCTCTACCCCTCCATAACCAGCGTACCTCTACAACGTGCATACTCCCAGAAATTTAACGCCTCCAGAATTCCTACCTCTCGATAACCTGTGCCCTTTGAAAACCTGTACACCTCCAAATCCCATATCCCTCCGAAACCTGCACCCTTCAAAAACCCGCACCATTCCGAAAACCGCATCTCGCTTGAAGCTGCAACCCCTACAAAACCCTCATCGTCTCCGAACTCGCATCCCTCCAAAACCATCATCTCCCGAACCGTCTTCCATTTGATTCCTCAACGCTCTGCAGGAAGCCCACTCACGATGAGAGACATTACGTGAGTCTCATGGGTTAGACGTTGTTAGTTTCTTTGTGTTATGAGATGTGTGAATTGTGGGAAAAAGTTTGGGTTATATGTATTGATCTTTTAAAGTCGTTTTGGGATGTGCCTTTTTTTTTTTTTTTTTATTTTTGACTGGATCGGTTGATGGCATTGGTGAAGTACGAGATGGTACGACCTCCTTTTGTTTTACCTGAATCGCTCTTTTGATACAAGACGAGCCTGAGATGACACCACAGATTTATGATCGGTCTCTATCGGCAAAGCTAAGTTATAAGTAACAGCAAAGGAGACTTGACTAGCTGAGGTAATCATCACGACGCAGATGAGGCGAGATCCATATAGGCTCAGATGACACATGTGTCGGAGTTGATTCTCATACCATCAGCAGCCATAACACTCTCTCCAGTGTATATCTGGGCTATTGTGAGCCTCATGGGGTCCCATTCTAGTGCCGTGTGTCGCAATTCAGTGCTACGATAGTGCCGGCAGACGCAGTAGACGAGGCGGTATGGAATACTTTCTCCGCATATGTTCACGTCTGTGAGGTTACGGAGGGAGAGTAGACTTGTATGTATGTTCGCTGCGTTTAAAGTCGAATGGAAATGGGATGTTTGAAGGAAGACTGAAACAGTAGGGTGTAAAGCACCACAGCCACAGCTGTGACAGGTCCAGCCAGCCGGAAGTTTGTAAAAGAAGACTGGAGTTTCCAAAGGAGTGACCATGGTCGGGGACATGGCACATAACAGCAGGACATTGAAACCTCGGAAATTTTCGTAATTTTGTTCCGTATTAGATGAAAAAAAAGTAACAATCCGTAATTATGTATGATTGAGGACTGCGTCACTGTCCTCCGGCTGTATCGACTTAATTTTCATCTTTTTATTTCTTGCGCTTTTGACTGGGAACCAACCAGATTATAGCAGAACTTGAGATTTTGTTTGTGCATTATTTCTTTTTAAGTGTGTGTGTGTGTGTGTGTGTGTGTGTGTTGTAAAGGTACGGTAGAGGTAAAATATTTTGTCGATATTGAGTATTTTAGTTTACACAAACATGTAAGAGGTTTGTTTATTGTGTGATTATCATCTGAAGACATATATCATACAAATTACTACTCTAGGAAAAGAAAAAAAAATTACCCAGTATTTTTTCATGGCAGACTCGCTTTTTCTGTGTGTTGTTTGTTCACGTATATATCCTTTCGTGTATGCTAAGGGAGTGGAAATATAGTTTTTCTCGATATGGTTGTGTCCGATGCTCCGGCTGCAGCATACCTTGGCGGTGGGAACAAGAATGTTGAGGGAGGGTAAATGAATGGTACCGAAGGAGCTCCCGGGTGTAGCAAGGTGTTTGTTAGGGAGAGTGAGGGGACAAGTTGTGAGTGTAGCATGATGTTTGTTAGGGAGAGTGAAGAGGTGAGTTCTGAATGTAGCAAAATGTTTGTTAGGGAGAGTAAAGGGACGACTTAGATTTCCTCACTCATTCCTCGTTATGCAGATATGGAGAAAATTTTCGTATCATCACCGCGTGTGCAAGCAGAGTCCACACCATTATCGTTGTCTCTGTAGACGGAAAGAGTCGTTACCAGATACAACCACCAGGCTCGGGCCACGGGATCACAGCGCATGGTAGTTGAGCTGTTAGGCAGGTGAGGCAAATTACCCTGAGCTGCTGCTGCTGCTGCTGTTTGAGTGGCTTCCTGCCGACCAACCCGCCAGGATGTGCTGTATCTACGGGGGAATTTTACAGCTAATGGTGATGGCTCCAGCACATTACTCCGGCCGCAATAACTTCGTAAATAGTTCCTCCCAGCCCCCCTTCCCCCCCTCTCTCTCTCTCTCTCTCTCTCTCTCTCTCTCTCTCTCTCTCTCTCTCTCTCTCAGTTAATGTTCAGACTTGGAGATAATTTGTACCTGTTTCACCTTGTGCTCTATTCTTTCCTGACACACATTCTACCGATTTCATAATTCATAAGTTTTCATGAAAATTATACTTTCATATTTTTTTATCAACTGCCTTGTGTGTGTGTGTGTGTGTGTGTGTGTGTGTGTGTGTTTGTGTGTGTAATATTTGCTGTACACTTTGTAAAAGATATTTGTGACATGATAAATTGCAGTTTGCTGTTAGTGTTTTTTCTGTTGCATATAATACCATTAATTGTCTATATAGCATTTCCCAGTGTGGCTCCATTGGATGATTACCTTATCGTAAATAATGCGTCGAGGCAGAGAAATTCTGTTACCAGAAGGGGAGTTTTCGCCCGGTGGAAATGTCTGGTCATATTATACATTTTTTCTTTTCTTTCTGTGGATGGCTTGCTGGGTCACCATTAGGGGTCCGCCTTACTGTAATTAAATCCTAAATATGGAAAGCCACGAGTTTCTCTTCTTTTTTTTTTCCAGATTTTCCACTCGTGTGGAGCCAACAAATGTTCAGTGAAGATGGTTGCCTTCATTCTTTTAGAACTGAACAATCATTGTAATTGTAACTGCACAATGGGTTAGGACCACTACGTGACGTTGACGTTAATATAACATTAAGGGCACTTGTGACAGATTACGTTTGATTCTCTGCAAAGCGCGCACGCGTTGTATGTGTACTTTTAACGTATTAGTCACTTCGATCACTCGTAACTTTGAAACGTATTCGAATGCTTTCCTTTTAGCAGTACACAAGTGTCAGTAACTACCTATTATTTTAAACTGCCAGCTTGTGGGGAACTTGTCAGTAATAGATATGAACCCCAAAACATTCTCTCTCTCTCTCTCTCTCTCTCTCTCTCTCTCTCTCTCTCTCTCTCTCTCTCTCTGGAGGAGAGGGTGGATGGATTTTACAAGAATGCCTGAGTGATGATGTAGGTGGTGAGGTGTGGTAGGTCATAGTAGGAGGGGTTTCACGTGAACAACGGGTTGGGCGGGAAGGATATAATGAAGTGTAGGGGCTATTAAGCGTGGAGGCGTTGGGGCGTCTGTGATGCAGAAAAAAAAAATGTTCAGTGGTGGAAGCGATGGGCGTGAAGGGGGAAAGAAAGTACGGTTAGGGAAGGTGGTTCATGGGATTGGAGAGGGAGGGAGCGGTGAGGGAGGATAGGTGGCGCTGGACGTGAGGGAGGAATGGGTGTTGAGGGTGGGATAGGGACATTGAGCATACACGATGGCGCATTTTTATGGGTGGGGAAGGGGTCACTGGACATGGTAAAGGGGTGTTTGGGGTTGCTTTGGGTCAACAGGCGTTAAGACTCATTAGGGAAGTGAGGAGGGTTGGGAGGGTGCGAGGTTGTCGGAGGATGGGTGTTAGGGATGGTTTGGAGGCGTCGGTGTTGGTGTGGATTGATGTCGAGGGATTCTGCTATGAAGAAGAGGGTTTCAGGGACGGGGCTAGGGGTCTTCAGCCCTTAGGTAGGGGATGTCAGGTACGGGGTTAGCGTCTCCGACAACGAAGGAAGGGATTTCAAGGATAGGTCTGGAGGCCTAACCATGATGGGCAAGAGTGTCCGGGGCGGGACTACAATCTCAGGGCAAGAGGGATAGTGGTGGTGGTGGTGCGGGGATGTCGGGGAAGGGGTCTAGGGTCTTTGGCCCTGAGGGACGGGGTGTCAGGGATGGGTCCAGGGGCCCCGGCCGGAGTCACGACCATCACCCAGTAATCGCTGGCTTGCTTATCTCAATCTGGGCCTCGCGTGGCGGCGGCACGGGAAATGATGATGCATGACGCCCATGCTGCTATGGCTCCGTCCACACTGCTTATTCTGTGCTCTCTCTCTCTCTCTCTCTCTCTCTCTCTCTCTCTCTCTCTCTCTCTCTCTCTCTCTCTCTCTCTCTCCCCAATAGACTATTCAGTGTTTCTTTTTCTCTTCCTTGATTGCCCCCTTTTCTGTCCCTCTCTTTCAGCTCTGTCTGTCCCATTGTTTTCGATCTTTCATTTTGTTTTCACGAACGTCTTATCAGTGTTCCTTTTTCTTCATATTTCCACTAGAAGCAGTTGATGGTACAGTACTGACCGTCATGCCACGGATTCGTTTCTGACATTACCTTGCTCTCCCACTCCTCATTTTCTGGTCACCTTGATATACTTTTTTAATTTTTTTTTGTCCCTTTTTTTTCTTCTTTCATGTGTTCAGGAGGATCTGAGGACGTGTCTGCTCATCTGAAGGTTGGCGTTGGCGCAGTTCGAGGCATCGGCTCTTGCGTTTTGTCATTCCGTTTTCACAAAGTTCGAGTTTAAATCATTTTCTGAGGATTATTATTATTATTATTATTATTATTATTATTATTATTATTATTATTATTACTATTATTATTATTATTATTATTACCGCTACTACTTCCACTACTACTAATAGTAGCAGTAGTATATTGTTGTTTAGTTCTAACAGGTTTATGAATGACTATAAGATCTTGACTTATTGTGAAAGGGAGAGCAATTTGAGGGTGGGAGGGAGAGAGGAACGAGCAGCGGAGAGGGAGAGAGAGAGAGGAAAGAGCAGGGGTGAGGGAGGGTGCTGTGCGTGGGTGGGAGAGCCAGTTGAGGTCAGGAGTTAGGACATGACTTAATTGTAGCATCCGTCCAGGATGTTGCTGTCGTCTTGCTCCTCCCGTGCGTCACATCTCCTGCTGCGGGTAATAACCTCCGGCATTAATGTCAGACTCATGTTTTCCACCGAAATGACTTCTGGTGAAGAACGTGTGTTTTTCCGTCGGAGTGGAGAGTTTGAGTAAGGGGAAGCGTCGGTCCGTGTCAAGAATCAGGACATGATTGTATGAGATTAGTGTGTGTGTGTGTGTGTGTGTGTGTGTGTAATTGATTGAATGTTCTACTGGTCGTCTGTCGTCAGTTATCTTTATTGTTCTTCGTGCGTACTTGGCGGGACCCCAAGAGGAAATCTTGCGATATGGACAAAGTTTTTTGGTTAAATGTTATTTTCTGGACCTTACGTTCACGTTAAGGTTGGCAAGGAGTTTCTTCAAACCTGGTTTAATTTTATCGCCATCATGAGGGCTTTAGGCCCACTGCTGTTCAGGATCATTAGGAGCTGAACTACACGGAAGTGCCCACTATGGGAGAGAGAAGAGTAAGAGATAACTTGATCACAGTCTTTTTTAGATTTTAAACCAGATTGATGACCTAGAACTTGAAGGGGCCTTTGACAGATATATGGATAGAACAACCAGAGACCTTAACTTGAAATTAAGCGAGAAATTTGTTAAAAAGAATTGTAGAAAATGTAAGAATGTTGAATAAACTGCATAAGGATAAAGTAAATGTGAACAGTATACAAAAGTTTAAAATATATGATAGCAGAGGTGATTCACAAGACGGGGTCTCATGAGTGTAAAATTCCTTCCCCGTGCAGTACGAAAAAGGTAATTACAGGTAGATAATTTCATTTGTGTGTAACGAGGTTCATATATAACGGATCTCTTGGTTATCAATGTGAATTATCTCTGTTTTAGACAAAAGAGATGGTTAGGTAAATTGTTTGTACGTATTTGGACTGCGAGAAAGCGTTTGACACTGTCCTGCTTGGGAAATTTTTAAAGAAAATGGATCTTCAGGCAGTAACAAAGGGGAGACTCCTTAGATGGATAGAAACTTGCCTTAGTGGAAGGGAACTAAGGGCAAATGTCAGAGGAGCCAGTGGAGTGCAGCTGCGTTGTGTCCTAGGATCATTATTCTTCTTGAACTGTGGGAATGACTTGCCAGACTCTTACCCAAATATTTTTTGTCTCAAAGGTCATGACAGAAGTGAAAAAGTAGGAGGATTACATCAACTTAGAACGGTATTTGACAAACTTCAGTCTCATGCATGAATGGTGAAATTCAACCGTAGTAAATATAAAATACTTAGTATGGGACACGGTGAAAGAATGCTTTGACGTCAATGTACTCTAGTAGGAAATAAGCTTCGAAATCTGTATGGGAGTTTACATGGTCCCTAAACTGTTGTCAGCATCCAACATGAGGATAGAAAAGGGGACAAGGTGTCTTCTGATAGATACTGGAAAGTAGTTTACGTGTGCAGACAGGGAAATATTCAACAAGCTGTTCATATCGAGCGTAAGACCAAAACAAGAATTATTACTTTCATGTTTGGTCACAGCTTATAAAGAAGCACAGAGAATCAGTGGAGAAGGTGCAGAAGAGGGCAACGCAGATGACAACGGAACTAGAGAAGTGAGCTTCAGGGAAATGAGAGAGGCCTTTTAGATTTGCCTAACACGGAAGAGAGAAGGACGAGGGGTGAGGTGATTACGACGTTAAATTTGTAAATCATTTTGATGATAGTCGACAGTTCTTTTGAGAGGTGTAGGGATAGAATAACAGCGGCCAAGCATGAAATTAGAAGGAAAAATATACCTGAGCAAAGGTGTCAAGAGGTACTCTTATAGTTAAAGATTAAGTAAATGAAAGAGATAAACCGAACGAGGAAAGTGTAGATGCTGGACAGAATGCAGAGGTTTGTAAAAAGTTGTGTGACACTAGAGAATATTGAAGAGATGGGCCCCACCCCCAACGAGTGTGTAACTCCTTCCCTCTACAGTTCAAATAGGTAATTACATGGCATCATTCGCGCCCACTGACGCTGGGGCGCTCACAATGCGAGAGTTATCATACATCACAACTCTTTGTTCATGTGATGTTTCGCATCCGGAAGATACTTTACGATTTACGTGGATAATCGTTACGTCCCTCCCTGGTATAATGAAGATGCGACATGTATAGTAAAGCACATACGAAAAGTCTTTCTGTTTCTAAATTTATTTACGTCTCATCCATTCATGTTAAGGTGTGGAGTCGCTACGATGCTTGTGTTCCGTTGTAGCTCTGTGCTGCTGCAGTGGTGGTGATTGAGAGATGACTATTGATAGTAAATTTCTTTAATACTAGTAATAGAGATGCGTGATTCTCGATTGGTCGTGTTTAGTCTTCAAGGGTTTCGTGTTGAAAATGAGTCATGTTGAAAAATGTTGCTTCGTATAGTTACCTCTTCCATCATGTATTTTACACTCCCTCCGCTGCTTTGTACGGTTTTTCTCTTCCTTGGCTCTCTCTCTCTCTCTCTCTCTCTCTCTCTCTCTCTCTCTCTCTCTCTCTCTCTCTCTCTGTAGCCATCCCCTAAGTATACTTTAACTGGCGTACTTGAAGTTATCCGTATTTCTGATTATACGTTTATCTATCTTTTCCCGATGATTGATGTGTTCCTAACTACTGGTTCGTACGTGTATTTAGTAATCATAGCTCGCTTGAAGAACGATATAATGAAAATCACCCCCGCCACACACACACAAAAAAAGAAATAGTCTTAGGCTGTGATTAGACGTTATTTAGTAAATTATAATCGTCACCTTTCTCATTTCTAATGCAAAGTTTCGGATGATTCATATTACTTATCCTCGAGACACGATTCATTGAATTGAAACATTCCAGCGCCTTCTAGAAGCATACTGAACGATCTCTCTGAGGCGTTCATGATAAGCGGGGGGGAAGGAAATGGGAATTCCAATTTTTTTTTTTTTTCCTTCGAATTTCCTCTCCATTACTTGCTGAGAGGTGAATTTCAATGGGTCTTTTGGCCTCGTGACATCCTTATATTCGCCGCACAATCCCCTCCGAGCGGCAAAAATTCACCATAAAGTGATTCGGTACATCAGCGATCAACCCTGTGTTTCGCCCGGGTCTCGCGTTGACTTGCAGTTTTTAGGCGAGCTCCCGGGCGACGGTTGCCAGCGCGTCCTAAGATAACACGATCATTAAGGTTGATCATCAACTTAATAACGACCCTGAACGCCAGTTTTTCATGTGTTCTTGTGTCAAAATTCCTGCGAGGTTCGTATGTCATTTGCGAATGAGGTGGATTATGATTTTGAGGTTGAATTTAAAATACGGTAGCCGGGGAATGGATGACCGGGACCAATGCGCGCGCAGCTTCCAGTCTTGAAGTAGCAATTACCCGTCATTAATTATTCCAGCCAGGGTTGTCAGAGTACAGAAGCTACCACCACCTTTTTTTTGTGGTGGTGGTTTCTTTTTTTTTTTTTTTTCATAGGGTTACTCACTGGCCAGGAGATTCGGTTGGTATTAAAGTTTTGTATATATTTTTTCTTTTTTTTTCTGCTCACAAAAGCGAGCGCTTCAGGGAGGTATTTATTTTCTGGTCTGTTCGATGATCCTAACGGTAAGTTTTGTGAAGGTTTTATTCGTCTCTATATTTGTTATACCGTATTGTTATACCATATACGCTTTATGTCCTGATTGTCGTTTCCCAGCCTCCTTTAGTCTCTCTCTCTCTCTCTCTCTCTCTCTCTCTCTCTCTCTCTCTCTCTCTCTCTCTCTCTCTCTCTCTCTCATCCGACATCAGTCCGGTAAGGCTTAGTTTTGAAATATGAAATTGTCGTCAAGGGAAACTACTGCATATATATATATATATATATATATATATATATATATATATATATATATATATATATATATGACACGGAGTGGAATACAGGTCATAAGATTATAAACCTTGACATATGGTTTATAAATCATGACGAACATAATATGACGTAAGGATAAGATCGTGTGGTCGTCAGGTTTAGGGGGAAATTTCCACAGCCAATAACAGCGTTAAGACCATTAATCGTCGTGTGATCTCGGGGGGGAATCAGGTTATTGACGAATGTGATGTGGCGATTAAAGGGTCACTTAATGATAAAAGCAGCGGGACACAGAATGCTCAGAAAGCGAGATAAGGCGACTGGAATCTGTGTCTGGAGCTCGAGCGGAAAATGCCTTTGTGAATCATATCGTAAGAAATAGGCCAGACGTGCGCTACTCACTGTCCATGCCAACGTTTCCTTGACTAGGGTATGTCTGAGGGATCAGTAGGAAAGTACCAAGTCGAACCCAAAGATTTAAGGATACATAACGAGAGTTTAGCATAACCTCCCCAATATGGCTGAGACAACTTTACATTTACTGTCGGTTGTATGATCAGTACCAGTTGGGTAAGGCAAATACACGCTTAAACGATCTCTGAGGGAGGAAGCTGCTTGGGTAGAGGAAGCATAATTAGGGACAGACTGTGCCATAGTGGGATAGATGCAGTCCGCCTAGCCAGAATACAGGAATATTTCATTGTAATGTTAACCCAAAGATACACAAAATCACGTGGATAATCATTCGAGAATCACACTCGGCCATTAAAGTATAACCTGCCATGTTCGTAGTACAGTACAAAGAGTTGTATCAGGTCAGGTCAGTCGATTTAGGTACCAATCCTTGTGCATTTACTTACTTGTAATTATCCATTTCTATACGGGTGGCTTTCTTAACCTCCTCTGAACCTTGACTCCTATTTTTTTTTTTCTTTTTCAAGCGTGGTGACCAAACTTTAGAGCCATGTTCTGTTTGTGGCATGATATGCACGGTGAAGGATTTGGTGAATATTTCCTGAAACATGCAGGTTTGATATTCACACACAGATAGTCTGTCTCCTATACGATCCTCCAAAAGAGGAACTCTGGCGACGGGTTAGGTACAGTTCTGACTCCCATGTCCGCCCCTTTTAGACTTAGTTTCAGGCAGCTTATAACGTGGAAGAAAATATTCGTATCGAGGCCATATTTTCCATATATTGTTTTATTTCAAAAACAATATACAAGAAGAACTTAGGAGTTTGCTTAGGTACCCTTGCAGGTTGATGCAATCCATCGCATCCTTTACTTTCGTCATGACCGTAGCATCATTTGAAAACATTAAGATAAAATTCCAGCTCAGTTTTCAAGTCATTTAGATAAATAACAGTGGTCCCAGGAACGAACCCTGCCACATGTCACTCGTGACTTCAACCCACTTTGAGAAGGCTTTCTCAACAATCCTCCCTGGTTCCCTTGCACTGATTTGCTGTTCACTGATGAAGTCTTCCTTCATTACCACCTGAAGGTTCAGCTTCTTCAACCTCTTGTATGGTCCAGTGCCAGATGTTTTGCACCAATCCAGCTATCCTTGTTTACATATGCAACACATTGATCACCTTTTCACTGAAACCCAAGCGATTGTGTCCTTGAATCCATATTGTTCCTCACTTCGGTAATTTATTCTTTGCAATCATTCATCCATTTGTTTTGCGAATACCAAACATACAGGAGAATGGTCTTTACTTTCCCGATGTCCATTCTTGGTGATAGGCAAGACACTTGCCATCTTCCATTCCTGGAGCACTATGCCATCTCAGTAGGATCTGCACACTCCTTCAGCAATTGAGACCCATTTATGATATACTTACGTCTTTTCTAGCTATTTCACTGCCCTCCAGGTCCTCTTTCCCATGTCATCGCGTTAATGGCGAGGCTGTCTTGTTTTTGAATTCTATGAAAAACTTTTCAAGTTATTATTTAGGTTCAAGCTTAACGCTATATCGTCCTCTTCGTCTCTTTCCCCTGAATCCCATGGCCTGATTAAGCTGGTGTTTAATTGACAGTTTATCCCCGATGACTTTATGGAAAAGGAGCGTATCCTTTAAGCAGAACATGTGTTGAAACGCGCTACAGAATATGATATGCAAATAATAGGATAACGTGAAAGATCATGTATAAAGCAATAGGGTGAATTCCTCGACTCGGAAACAAGATTAGATAAGATAAACGATTAGGAGAGTAGCTTATTCTCCATGTAGAAGCGGAGGTCTTTAAAAACCTTCATTGAAGTCAAAGTTCGTTGAATGAAAATTGTGATATAACTGAAGATAAACTTAGATTTTCTCGGTGGTCCGATAACCAGACACAGTGAGGTAAAAGCTCAGAGTGTAAGGCTTTGCCAACCTACTGTGCTGCCCCTTATGACGCGCCTGCAGCACCCAGGAAGCTGACCACGTACATCGGTGGGGACCAGAAGTCATAACGTGTTTTGATGTGTGTTCGTCTACGGAAGTATCTCATCTGTTTAAAGATAATCATACTGAACACCGCAGTACACTGCCTACTGATATTAGATTTCAGAATAGTAAATCAGTCGAGAAGAGACGACGCCATTTTCAGTCAGTAAGTCATCATGAAGTTGATACAAAGAAAATGGAGGTTATCAGTTCCTTTAGCAGGTAATCACCTGTTTATCTCCAGGTGGTCAGTGTTAGGCAGCCGCTGACCAAGGAGACGCTACCCACTTGGGTATCAATAGGGGCTAGCGATGGGTACAAGGTAAGCCAGCACTGTCAAGTGGCTGTCAAGTTTCAGTCCTCCGATCCTGGCGGTTATCTTTTCTTTATGCCTTCCCTACATGTGGGCAGATGGTTTTCACTACGCAAACATACAATATTCTCTTCCATCTCGCTCATAACACTTGACAACACGTAGCTCAAGCACCTCGTCCTTCATGGTTCTACATTCTCCTGCGGTGAGCACTGCTCGATTGCCTTGGCGTGTGGTAAATTCACGTGTTCAGTACTCGTAAATACTCAAGGGTTTATCGAAATTATATTTGATTTTAGTTAACCTGTCAATCCCTGAGGGTTGGTCGAGAAAATGGTTACCTGGCTCGGTAACCATATATATATATATATATATATATATATATATATATATATATATATATATATATATATATATATATATATATATGTATATATATCGTTGATGTAATGACCTTGTTTAAGAGGTCAATTGCCTGTGCCGTCTCAGCTGAAAAAAAATGTGTAACTCACAAGTTGTCTTTAGACTTCATAAAGGTCTTCTATACCATCCACCATAAAAAAAAAAAAACAGCAAATTGAAATGATTTTCGTAATGTTGCTGTTGAAAAGTATAGTTGGATAAAAGACTAGGTAACAGAAAACGTCACTTATTATTACATGAAAAATATTTGAATTCCTTTTAAGTATAATATGCGGAGTACCACAAGGGTCCGTCCTTGGTCCATTTCTTTTTATAATGCACGTAAATGATATAGAATTACTCTTTATATTACGTTTGTATCTGCGGACATGAAAATACCACAAGAAATTATATCTGAGATTGTTAAAGAATCGTTCGTAAGGACCCAGACGAAAGGGTGACCTTCTCCAAGAAGTGACGTAGGAAACATAGATGCAAAGAAATTGATTTTGGAGATGAAAACGAAAGATGATACGAGTAGAAGGTATTTGGAAAAGTACCTGTAAGCACTGAGGAAAAGATGAACGTTTGGAGGTATTTGTAGCGAATGGAATTTTGCTATGCCAAGAAGAGCAGGTGCTCAGTAGACAGAAAGACGGGGGATTCATTCATTGTGAGGAACTTTCATTACAAAGCATCTGGCTGTGTGTACCGTGTATAGCTAGCTAGCTGGGAGGACCACATCCTAAGTGGGCAGTGCAGGGCTGAGGGTAGGAGGACAGTTTCGATTCCAGGAATAACGAACTATATACACGTGAGACTTTATGATGGCCCATTAAGCTGAGCAAAGCTGTTTATATACCCCTCCATGTATATGTATTTATTCTCTCTCTCTCTCTCTCTCTCTCTCTCTCTCTCTCTCTCTCTCTCTCTCTCTCTCTCTCTCTCTCCACCTCGGTGGGGGAAGCATGGAATTTAATCTTATCCGGCTACAATGGTCGACATGTGTAGGCCGAGGTACCCTGGCGCCCTGCCCAAGGTTCGAATCCGACCTGTGATATATACATTTGTCGGATCCATAGGCATATATATATATATATATATATATATATATATATATATATATATAGAGAGAGAGAGAGAGAGAGAGAGAGAGAGAGAGAGAGAGAGAGAGAGAGAGAGATACACATGTGCATATAAAGTCAAACATATCCATGTATGGCAATTTTAACATGATTGGGATGCATCAGTGAAATTATGTATAATTCACATCAAAGACATGTCTGTAAGTTCGTCAACAAGGCGCAGCGAGGAGACGCCAGCGCTGCTGTGTGCGGGGAGGGATCAGAGACCAACAAACACTTGCCTTATCATTAAAAAGTTTAAAGAGAAATATTTTCCAGCTGGGGAAGAAAGATTCTCCAAAAATATGATTATCTAAAGCTGCCGGCTGATGTCATGAATGCCAAGATGATAAGACTCGCGTAATGAGGAGGGAGGCCAGGTGAGGTTGAGCATTTTGCGAAGGTAAAGTTCTCATTAATGAGATATGCATGAGGGGAGATCCCGGATGCCCTCAGTAGGGAGCCATCACCGTGTACGTATGATGATGATGAACAGCAGGCAACTATCACCGTTCATGGATGATGATGGGCTGCAGGTTGCCAGATGATGATGATGGGCTGCAAGTTGCCAGATGATGATGATGGGCTGCAGGTTGCCAGATGATGATGATGGGCTGCAGGTTGCCAGATGATGATGATGGGCTGTAGGTTGCCAGATGATGATGGGCTGCAGGTTGCTAGATGATGATGAGCTGTAGGTCGCCAGATGGTGATGGGCTGCAGGTTCCCAGATGATGATGAGCTGTAGGTCGCCAGATGGTGATGGGCTGCAGGTTCCCAGATGATGATGAGCTGTAGGTTGCCAGATGGTGATGGGCTGCAGGTTCCCAGATGATGATGGGCCGCAGGTTACCATCAAAGTAACCGTATGATTACGAGCAGCAGGTAATGGTCATAACGTATGATACTGAGCAACAGTTGGTCATGATCTGCATGATGATGAGCAACAAGTAATGACCTTCACGTGTATGATGATGAGTAACGGGTAGCCATCATCATTCTGCGCATGATAAACGAACAGGAGGTAACCACATCATCATCGTGCGCATGATAGATGAACAGGAGGTAACCACATCATCGTGCGCATGTTAGATGAACAGGAGGTAACCACATCATCATCATGCGCATGATAGATGAACAGGAGGTAACCACATAATCGTGCGCATGATAGGTGAACAGGAGGTAACCACATCATGCGCATGATAGGTGAACAGGAGGTAACCACATCATGCGCATGATAGGTGAACAGCAGGTAACCACATCATCATGCGCATGATAGTTGAACAGGAGGTAACCACATCATCATCGTGCGCATGATAGGTGAACAGCAGGTAACCACATCATCGTTCGCATGGTAGGTGAACAGAAGGTAACCACATCATCATCTTGCGCATGATAGTTGAACAGGAGGTAACCACATCATCATCATGCGCATGATAGATGAACAGGAGGTAACCACATCATCTTCATGCGCATGATAGATGAACAGGAGGTAACCACATCATCTTCATGCGCATGATAGGTGAACAGGAGGTAACCACATCATCATCATGCGCATGATAGGTGAACAGGAGGTAACCACATCACCATCGTGCGCATGATAGGTGAACAGGAGGTAACCACATCATCATCATGCGCATGATAGTTGAACAGGAGGTAACCACATCATCATCATGCGCATGATAGATGAACAGGAGGTAACCACATCATCTTCATGCGCATGATAGATGAACAGGAGGTAACCACATCATCTTCATGCGCATGATAGGTGAACAGGAGGTAACCACATCATCATCATGCGCATGATAGGTGAACAGGAGGTAACCACATCACCATCGTGCGCATGATAGGTGAACAGGAGGTAACCACATCATCATCATGCTTATGATAGGTGAACAGGAGGTAACCACATCATCATGCGTATGATAGGTGAACAGGAGGTAACCACATCATCATCATGCTTATGATAGGTGAACAGGAGGTAACCACATCATCATCGTGCGCATGATAGATGAACAGGAGGTAACATCATCATCATGTGCATGATAGGTGAACAGGAGGTAACCACATCATCATCATGCGCATGATAGGTGAACAGGAGGTAACATCATCATCATCGTGCGCATGATAGATGAACAGGAGGTAACCACATCATCTTCATGCGCATGATAGGTGAACAGGAGGTAACCACATCATCATCATGCGCATGATAGGTGAACAGGAGGTAACCACATCACCATCGTGCGCATGATAGGTGAACAGGAGGTAACCACATCATCATCGTGCGCATGATAGACGAACACGAGGTAACCACATCATCATCGTGCGCATGATAGACGAACAGGAGGTAACATCATCATCTTCATGCGCATGATAGGTGAACAGGAGGTAACCACATCATCTTCATGCGCATGATAGGAGAACAGGAGGTAACCACATCATCATCGTGCGCATGATAGACGAACACGAGGTAACCACATCATCATCGTGCGCATGATAGACGAACACGAGGTAACCACATCATCATCGTGCGCATGATAGACGAACACGAGGTAACCACATCATCATCGTGCGCATGATAGATGAACAGGAGGTAACCACATCATCTTCATGCGCATGATAGGTGAACAGGAGGTAACCACATCATCATCATGCTTATGATAGGTGAACAGGAGGTAACCACATCATCATCATGCGCATGATAGGTGAACAGGAGGTAACATCATCATCATCGTGCGCATGATAGATGAACAGGAGGTAACCACATCATCTTCATGCGCATGATAGGTGAACAGGAGGTAACCACATCATCATCATGCGCATGATAGGTGAACAGGAGGTAACCACATCACCATCGTGCGCATGATAGGTGAACAGGAGGTAACCACATCATCATCGTGCGCATGATAGACGAACACGAGGTAACCACATCATCATCGTGCGCATGATAGACGAACAGGAGGTAACATCATCATCTTCATGCGCATGATAGGTGAACAGGAGGTAACCACATCATCTTCATGCGCATGATAGGAGAACAGGAGGTAACCACATCATCATCGTGCGCATGATAGACGAACACGAGGTAACCACATCATCATCGTGCGCATGATAGACGAACACGAGGTAACCACATCATCATCGTGCGCATGATAGACGAACACGAGGTAACCACATCATCATCGTGCGCATGATAGATGAACAGGAGGTAACCACATCATCTTCATGCGCATGATAGGTGAACAGGAGGTAACCACATCATCATCATGCTTATGATAGGTGAACAGGAGGTAACCACATCATCATCATGCGTATGATAGGTGAACAGGAGGTAACCACATCATCATCATGCTTATGATAGGTGAACAGGAGGTAACCACATCATGCGTATGATAGGTGAACAGGAGGTAACCACATCATCATCATGCTTATGATAGGTGAACAGGAGGTAACCACATCATGCGCATGATAGGTGAGCAGGAGGTAACCATCAACATTGACTGATGATGATGACTACCAGGATGGTGAATGAAATGTGGGTATTCATCATCATTTCTGTATGATGATGATGATGATGAGGAGGAGGAGGGTGAGGGAGAGGAGGTAGGCGTGTGCGGGTGCCATAATGAACACATCGTGAGCGAGGCTGCAGCAACACAACGACGTAATCCATTTGTTTACATCACGTTTTTTTTGGGGGGGGCCGGCAGTCTGTTGATACCCCTGACTGGCAGCTCCTTGATGAGCCCGTGGCCCCCAGTGGCCCTTAACTGGTCCCCAGCCACGGTATGTTGGTGCCCCTGTATGGCCACCTGTCCGCCTGGGGGTTGGTAGCCCTGACTGGCCACACGTAATCAGGTGCCATGAAGCATTTTTTTTTTTTTTATCGTTCGTTTTGTTGAGGAATGTGGTGTTTGAGGATGATATTCCCAGGGACGAAGGAGAAAAAAATATATATACAAAACATGTATATTCCATTGGTGCGGTGGTGGCCTGTTCTGCTGTACCTGGAGTGGTTGACGTAGTCATGACGTCATAAACGTCTTTACCGTCTCTATAAATACCGTTGATGACGTCAGATGGTTGTTAGATGCGGGGGGGTCAGGTCAGACTGCCATTGGCCGTGCGGACTGACCGGGTGGTTTGTGTGATTCTGCACCTTTTTTAGTCTCACGTTTTGTCTGTATAAGTGGATTTGTGTATCATTATTGTTATTATTGTTATTACGAAGTCAGTTTAAGGTCTGTGGGGCTTTCTAGTGGATACACATGACACGCTAACGCGGGAAACGGCGAACGAGTACTAGGAAAAATGAATGATAATAATTATAATGATAATAATGATTCATTATCATTATTATTAACCCCAGGACCCCTCATAAAGAATCTATGAGCTACTGGAGCCTCCGAGGCTGCGCTGTGTTCAGTAGCAGGGACCGGATGGTCTCCTTTGCAACGAGACAGTTCTCTGTCGAGAATATAATCGCTTAGTCAAAAATGACGATGATACAAGTTCGCCAAAGGTGAATTTTCATTTGCGGTTTCACCTCCAGCAGGTTGACTTTGGAAATGGCTTTACATAAAAACGTTCTTACTGTCAGCATTTCAGCGTTTCAAAATGTGTTGATAATTTTGTACGATAACTACAGAACCCACTTATTGTTTATGACTGCCAGTATACGATAACTACAGAACTGACTTGATCTATATGACTGCCAATGTACGATAACTACAGACCCACTTGTATATGATTGTCAATGTACAATAACTACAGAATTGACTTGCTGTATATGACTGCCAATGTACGATAACTACAGAACCCACTTGTATATGATTGCCAATGTACGATAACTACAGAACTGTCTTGCTGTATGTGATTGCCATACCTCGTAATGGATTATATAGTACAGGTTATCATTGCTGTATCTTAAGATAAATCACACTATAGCACATCTGCTCTTTCTTTGTTTCAGAACATGTAGTGCAGGATCGTAGTTTTATATGGTATGGTATAAAATAGTTGTACGTTAGTATAAAAGCGTATTTGCCATATCTTGGTAGCATTTGCGGTATATACTGAGGCTTTGAGGTTTGATATGTGAATAAACACAAATTTTTCCCTTATTGAACCATAACGTTAAGTCTTTGTGTTTAAAAGTTGTAAAACGTTAGCGGCGCGTTAAGCACCCGACACGTAAGGTTTAATGCCCAACCTAGCATCAACAGTTTATAGGTTTAATACCCCCGGTATTTACCGGTTTTGAGGTTTTCCACGCCCATAATCGTGTGTGTGTGTGTGTGTGTGTGTGTGTGTGTGTGTGTGTGAGAGAGAGAGAGCTCTTCAACCAGTGATATTGTGGAATTTCAGAGTACTCCCAAAATATTCTACCTTGCTATTTTTTTTTTATGGTCGTACCAAGAAACTCGGTAACCTTCATGTTGAAGTTTGATTAACATTGCTGTGTCAGTTGGTGATTGTTAAACGTGTAGGCAAACACTGGTTCAGTTGAACTATATGTGACCTTCCGATGGAAGGTAAATCTATGGTGAGCCTTCCATCTAGTAGCAAGTCGACATGCTACAGCATTATATATATATATATATATATATATATATATATATATATATATATATATATATATACCAGCTTGAGGTTGCACCTCGACGCTGTCTCCATGTCAGTTGACGAAAGAGAATGCAGTTTCGTCAAAGAACTTCTTCCTTCAAAGGGGAGTCCATCCTGCCCCTGCTACTGAGTGTAGTGTCAACGTGGAGCTACAGGAATGGGGTCTTGAGGGTAAAACCCCGGACACTTTCTGGAAGGGTCCTTTCTTAATACAACTTACAACATATATATGTTCACAACAGAGGTGTTGAGGTCATGTCTACCCTTCCTGTGTTCAGCCGTATGCCTGGGTTGCACTCGTACAGTGTCTCACACAGGTAGTAGATTGTTGACAGCAGCCGCCCAAGGGTGGAACTACCGCCTTGGCTGAGGAGCGTTACTGAAGTGATGGCCGGAACCATCGTACACTCTCGGTGTCAGGATTGCTAGTCTTACTTTCTGTCTCATTAGAACGGGACTACCGGGCTACTCCTGCCATGTTCTCCGTGCAAGCACCACACACCTACTCAACCATCACTTACTTCCTTAGCTCAGGTTTTCGTGCCACCTCCTGTCTAAGACTTTTTTTTTCTTTTCTTTCACTTCCTTCAGAATTCGTAAATACTTTCCCTTGTGTCTTCTTTCTCATAATCCTGTCACTGTTTGAATTAAGACCAGCCCATGATGTGTACTTTGGTTCATGACTGGAACGTCTAATGTAAAAACGAGGAAGAAAAAGACGTCCCCATCCTGTAATCGAAATCCTGAATTTGATCCAAAATACGTAAACATTCTTCCTACGGTTCCTCATGGCCGTAACCTCTGGAGTGTAAGCCTCACCCTTGACACTAACCCATCATGTAACCTTATTCATAGCAGTAACCTGTCATGTGCCCCACTTATTACAGTAACCCATCTTGTAACTTTCTACTATAGTAGTAACCCATCTTGTTACCCCATGCAATAAGAATAACCTGTCATGTGCCCCACTCGTTGCAGTAACTCAACCTATAACAAAGACCCGCTACCCATAGCAGTGACCCATCATGTAACCCCACCCATAATACCATGTAAGCCCACCCATAGCACTAACCTTTCTGGTGTAACCCCATACTTAATAGTAATCCATTGTCTAACGCCATCCATAACATCAACCCATTGTGTAACCCCAGCCATAGCAATAATCCGTTAAGTGCAACCTCTCACCCAGCAACGTAACCCCTACATTAAACCCCCCTTAACCAAAAACCTACGAGTGCCACCTCAACCATCAGTAATCCGTTTAGTTAAACGCAACCTGTATGACCTCATCGTCAGCCATAATGCATCCCAGTTTAGCCCCTCCTCTCCACACACCCACCCCTCCGTCAGCCATAACCTCAAGCCCTTGTGTTTAGCCCCAGCCTTAGTGGAAATCTGAGCCACGTCTTCCCCTCTGCCATGTAGAGAAATCATGTCTCTCAGATTGAGGAGGAGGAAGGAGGCGACGGTTCCCTCGAACCTGGAATGACTCCCCGACCAAACTTGACCTGCTTTGGCCTTGTCAAATAAGGTTTAGAATCAGATTATAACAAGGGGGAATTCGGCTCTTAGTGCCACATATTTGAAGACTCTGGGTCTGTTTCAGTTGCCTCGTAGATTCCAGCAGTGTGAGGCACTGAAATTTCGACCTTCGTCACGTCCCAGTTAAAGGGCAAATTTGGAGAGATGTGAGCTTGTGTTTGCGAAGTGGTAACCGCTGCTGGGCGTGTTGTTGATGAGGCAGATGTGCGAATCTCTTGATATTCGAAGGTTTTCATTTGCGAAAGTTATTAATGTAAATTTTCTTAGTACAGTTGCACACATTCCTGTGATGTATCACATATTGCTACGTTGGTGGAAGCTAATTCTTTCCTCTTCGCAGGAAGGAAGAAAAAAAAGTCGAGGAAAGAAGCCTTGTCATCTTTGTATTAACATATTTACGATATAAATTTCGTAAGATTTACTATTACTGCGTCAGTTAATTGATAATTATGCAGATCCCTCGAAAGTTGAATTTCGTTTTTTTTTTCATTTTTTTTTTTTTCGTTTTTCTCCGAGCTTGCGTTAGGCTGCGTTACCTGCACGTGTCATCACAGGTACGTACGTAGAGCATCGTCGGCGTTGGCGTTGCACCGTTGACTTTGGCTTTGGCATTGTTGTGGGCGTTGACTTTTACTTCGGCATCAACGTTTACATTGTCTTCGACGTTGGCGTTGAAATCGGCATTGATGTTGGCTGTGGCTTGAGGAGCATGACTGGCGTTGTCACGACCGTTGAGGAGTTTGTCTCCAGCGTCAGCGTTAGCCCCGGCGTTGTCTCCAGCGTCAGCGTTAGCCCCGGCGTTGTCTCCAGCGCCGACGAAGGTGTTGGCTCAGGCTTTGGAATCCGGTGCCTCCGTCGGCGACGGTGTTAACGGTTGGCTCCGGCGGGGGCGTCGTTGTTGACGTTTGCGTCGGCTTCAGTGTTGCCTCCTCAATTAGAGTTCACGTACAAATTGGTCGTAATAGCTACGTCTCCTTCATTTTTCATCACAAGTGGTTAATTTTGGGCGGGTTATTGCTTATTATCCGGACTTGACTGCCAAACCACAGAATGTATTACTGCTGGCGAGCTGGGCAAAATCAAGAAATCTGCCGAGTGTTGTGTCGTCGCGAGAGCTCGCGTGGAGAGTTTCTATAAATTCGCTTTTACCTTCTTCCTCACCCCAGGGTGTTATTATCTTCTTGGCTTATTGCTTGCAGATATTTAATAGCCACGGGGGAGTGGGTGGGGGAGAGGGATATATGTGGTTGGAGACATTAAAGGGTCGAGGAGACTAGAATCATTAAGGGAAACCTTTTGGTTTAGAAAGGCTTCCTCAGCCAGGCTGCAAAACACTTATGTAAATACAGAGGGTAAGAACGGTACTGGCCGCTTGCCAGTGTTTTTGCTTACATCACCTCCCGTGTGTTTACCAAGTATTCAGTACGATTAGGAGGGAGAAAACTGTGTTCTTATGATTATTAAGTTTTGCCGTCCTGTCTGAGAGAACTTCGTTATCTGGACTATCTTTAGCTCTTGGGTATGACGGAACGATACTGGATCACGACACACTTTGGATATGACGGTACGACACCCCTTGAGTATGACGGTACGACCTCTAGAGCACGACGCTCCGACGTCATCAGCACGACGGTACAGCCCTCGAAGCTCGACGGTAGACCCACTGGGAATTGATGGCCTGGCCTTTGACCTGACCCTGAAGATTCGGGTCAGAAGCCGAGCCAGCATATCGAAGAGGGTCGTCCCGTCGTGCTTAACGGTCATTGATTCGTGCTAAAAGGGTTAATGAAGAAGGTTTACCTCCTCTCTCTCTCTCTCTCTCTCTCTCTCTCTCTCTCTCTCTCTCTCTCCCTAGAATCTGCCTATCTCGATGGAAAGTCCTATTGTAAATCGCCGTTTTGTTCTTGAGTGAATTTTGGTGTCTTGGAATGCATCGTGAGGTTGTAATCAGCTGTAATTGCTGGAGAGCAAACATATGAAACTTGATAACGCTATATATATATATATATATATATATATATATATATATATATATATATATATATATATATATATATATATATGTATGTATATATATATATATATCACGGTCTGTCATAACAAGGAATCCGTCAGCCCTTAGACCAAGCCTCAGTAGGTTGGAGACAGGATATGTGGTCATCCCGATGTCGATGTTGGCATCTTGGTGTCGAAGTCATTGCCCCGTCGTCGATGTTGGCTCCCCGTCAGGTGGACGTGGAGGTGCAAGTGTTGTTTATTGGTTGAGCAGCTGAGGCGCGCTGCTGACACCCCCTCTCCTCCCACCTCCCCCGAACATCATGACGATGAAGCGAGGCCTCATTAAAAGTTCTTCCTGATTTTCAACACCGAACGGATCTCCAGCGAAGGCTGTGTTGACAGGAATGAGTGTGGCTTTACGAAGACCTCGCCGTCAACTTCAGGAGTTCATTGTAATGTTCTAATTGAGGTTTGCTCGTAAATTTATGTTTGTGGGTTCATCTCCGACTTCATACTTGTGAGGAAAGGTGGTAGTTATGTTTTCTCCACATCCATGCCTTTTAGTTTTGTTGTTATTGTTATTATTACTATTCACTTCTTTTATTTTCTCTACTCTCCCCATTTCCGTTCATTACTTTTTTTTTTCAGTTCTAAGATCTCTCTCTCGTCCATTCCCAGGTGGACAGTAGGGGTTCAGCGGAGTGTTCCCTCGTAGTGGATATAGGAGGAGAGGGAACGCTGTGTGTAACAAGTGTACGTTCAGGGTGGCAGGGATGGGGGTTAGTGACTGGCAGGGAAGATGGATAGGGATGAGGGTTCCTCTGTGCCCTCTTACTGAGGCCGTTGTGTCGGGAAGGATTTACTGTCTTACAGGTACAAAGGCTTGGGCAGGACGCACATTTTTTTCCCCCCTCACAGTGATGTCCATTCAGATAGTTTACAGGTGCACCAGCTGGGTCTGGAAATGCCTTGAGTTGACACGGTAATTTTAGTTAATATTATGACTTCAGAGCAGTTTCTGATCTTAGTCTCTTGCTCATTACGGCACGGGCCCTCAGCTCGAGGGTTCGATGGCTGGGTGTGATTACGTGACCTCTCCAATCATCCTTTACGGTCAGGTCGAAAGTCACGACATCATATCCGTTGAGATCAAGGATCGTACCGCCGTGCTCGAAGATCGTACAGCCGTTAATTAAGGTACCGTTGTACTCAAGGATCGTGCCGTCCTTCTCCAGGATCGTAACGATCTACTCGAGCATCGTACCGCCGTGCTTAAGGATCGTACCGTTCTGCTAAAGGATCGTACTGTCATACTCAAGGATAGTACCGCCCTGCTCGAACCATCGCGTCATCATGCTTAAGGAGTGGTAGTAGAGACGCCACAGTGTATCAGAATTGGGAGGCAGACGAGATGCCGCCAGAGGTGTCACTGGGTCCCTTTTCATTTGGTTGGTTCTCTGGTCAGGGTTATAGTGTGAGTGGGTCTGTTTCATGTGGTCGGTTCACTGGTCGGAATGTAATGTGAATGTTCTCCATTGTTTTGGTATGGACATGGTGGATATTATTACTTGCGAGGTCTTGTCTTAAACCTGCAAGTGAGGAAACCTTGATGAGTGGGTTCAGGTGTCCCGGTTTAGGGCAGCTCTGTATTTGGTGTGTCATACAAGTGTTGCCAGATCTTCTCCGTGTTTACTGTATTCTGCAGTGGGCAGTATGTGGTGTATGATGTGGTAGCAAGTGGCATGAGGTAGGCGAGGGTTGTATGAAGAATTATTTATCTTTATCATGAGAAGGAAATTTTTAATGAATATATATACAGTGCTGGCCGTGTTCGTGTGATTTGTATAAATTATAGTTAATTTGTCTTGTTAACATACACGTAATGAGCACCATGAATTGCTTCCATGGCCTGGGAGAGGCTTTAAAAGATGCAGCTTGCTCTCAAGTTGCATACAGTGGCCGTGAGTTCCACGGCGTACTGAATGACACACGTTATGACATATTACAGAGACTCGCCTAACTTGTATCGTGGTATATACAGTATATAAGGTTAAGGAATGCGTTCTCCCCGTCTTAGTAGATGCTGCTGGCATTTACAGTCCTGACCCCGCGTCCTTCTGGCTTATAATTATTCTACTTTTTACTGGTTGTACACCGGCAGACAGCTTCTGGCACGGAATCATCACTGTCTATTATTATTACCTATCAGGCGCTGCCTAATTACCTACCTGGCATTGGCCCCAGCATTATTTATGAGATGGGGAGCCTCATTATGAGCGGGTTAATTTCTCTCTAATTGTTCACCTCAGGTCATTGATTAATTTAAGGTTTCGCAGAAGGAGCAATTATCTTCGTCGCTGATTAACTATCTGTCAGGCATTGATGAATGCTTAACGAGGTAACATTTGATTATCTGTTGAACATTCGTTGATCAGATGTTGTCTTTTACAAATGTGGGCTAATCATTGGTCGCATGTATTTGTCAGATATTGATCTGCTGCATGCCGGGAACCGATCATTCATCCCTCTGACGCCCACCTGTTAACCGTATGACAGTGACCGGTTATCCCTTTTGGATAACCGATTTATTATCCCTGTGGCAGAACTTTTGGTGTCTTACTGAAAAGATAACGCTTTTCACTAGATGCTTTCAAATGGGGCTTGGTAGTGTATCTTGGTACCTTATCTCACGATGGGCACCCACTTGTATAATTCTTTTCTCTCATATTGTGTTATGTTCAGGTCGTCATGTCCGTCCTCCGTCCATTGATCGTCGCTCATCCATCTGTCCTTGTTGGCTGATCTCTCCTGCCATTGGCTGGATGTTCTTCAGCAACGTATCATTCATCCATCTTCACCACCTCATCCATCCTCCTCTTGTCTGAGACATCCTGGTTGGCCACTGTGACGCCCGCTACCTGTCACACACTGATGAGTGACGCCTCTGTCGTTGGTGTGCTGTTCGTGCGGTATTCCTAAATAACCTTCAACGTTGCTGTTGCTACAGATACAGTGGAAGAGTGCGTCCGCCAGCAGGTGACTGGTCAGTAAGTCTTGTCGTTACCTGTTCGTGTATGTGTGTGCGAAAGTATGTATACCTTGATATGTTCCTGCTCGTGTATGTGTGCGCGCGGGAGTATACCTTGTTATGTTCCTGCTCTGCTCGGAAATTAGTATTTTTACGATTATTTCTTCCATTTTAAACGTGAGTTGAGGGTATTTTTTTAATCTTCATATACGAATGTTGACTTTGCGTTTATCTCAATTTTTTCTTTTGCAGAATATGGTATTTGCCTCTCGTGTCCCGAATGTTTTGAGATGATGTTTGGCACGTGCGTTGGTAGTTTAATCTTGTCTTGTTTCCTTATTTCTTGTCTATCTGTAGTAGATAACTGTCAGGCGAGCCCGTAACTGTCAAGGCAAACAGTTACGACACTGTGTAGCTGCCGATGGTACACATATGATGTACTTTTGTGAAGATGATGAAAAACATTTCCCCATTTTGGATCCAGTCGCTCACCGTCTACAATAATTGAGCCAGCGTCTCTCAACTCGTCATTAAAAGACTGACATTTATATTTTTTTTCTCCTTCGTGCGATTATTTTTACCTTATAAAACCTTGAGAATTACTGATGCATGATGAGGGAGAGGAATGTGTTATAACTTGACATACTTGGGAGTGAGCGGTACCTGATGTGTATGATAATATCGACCCCTCGTGTCCGGTTAATTATCGGCCGATGGCTGTATGACCTCAGACATACTGTTAGTCCACTGACGCGAGGTGCTGTACCGCGCACCGTTACCTACCACACTACCGGTGGACGCGCGCGCGCACCTTCGAGGTACACGCTGGTCACTGCCGTACCATAAATTCAAAATGGAAGATGGTACATCGTCATTGGTGCACCGTAACTCAGAGGCACGGCGAGACTTAGCACGTCGACAGAACGCGTTCAATAGTTTTCTAAGCGAGTAGTGTGTGTATATGGAGGTGTGTGTGTGTGTGTGTGTGGAGGAGGGGGAGGGTGTTAAGGCGGAGGGCCGGGTGGAGGAGGGGAGCTGGGAGGAGAGAAACTGCAAGTCAGCCTGAATGTTAAAGTAGCTGAGCCAGGTGGTTATTATACAAATAAATTGGAGCTGGACCCTCTCCTGGGGCGCTATGATGAGAAATTAGGGGGCCCCACTAATCACCCGCCATGTACAATTAAACTGGAGTAATTCCCTGTGCGAAGGAGCACACGCTTTGATGTATATATATGTAGGCACGCATATGTACATACGCTCACATATGTCCGCACACACACACACACACACACACACACACACACACACACACACAGTGGCAACCAGCGCCTCCACCTAGTCATTATGTCTTGATTACCGGCAGGTTTGAGGATCACACAGTTTCAATTTTCTTCCATACATAACCTTATGGCCAGATATTACTGGCCGGGTTCAGACTGCTAGCCTACACCTATATAATTCCCTCCTCCCACCTTTCGTGTGTGTGTCTCTTCTCTCCAGGTTGATGATGGCCGCGCGGTGAGCCACAACTTCAGTAGCTGTCGAGTTTTACTCCTTTGACATAGGTAGCTGTCTTTTATTATCATTTTTCATTCCCTTTGCTACACATGGTCCTGTGGCTTTCAGTCCAAAACCATACGGTGTCTCCATCTGACACATAACACCTGACCACGTAACTCACACGACTTGTTCGTCGTAGCTCGACTTGCGGTGAGCGCTACGCACTAAACCAGCCATTTAGCAGTCTCTCACGGTAATTACTTGTAAGTACTCTCTCTCTCTCTCTCTCTCTCTCTCTCTCTCTCTCTCTCTCTCTCTCTCTCTCTCTCTCTCTCCTCCTCCTCCTCCTCCTCCACTCTATGTGTGTGTGTGATGACTATGCATCGTCCTTCTTGTTCCTGTTATGTTCAGGTACATTCCAACTTCTTCTGTTCCTTTCCCTTTATATCCCTTCACCCTCCATGTTAACTTCCTCATTGTGTACTTCTAGCTTAACTTACATCAAACTTCTATGAATATTTCTCTCCATGTCATACTCTTTTAATTTCTTTCGTAGATTTATCCTTCAAGTGTCTCATCTTTTATTTGGTCGCCTGTGAACGTTTCGTATGTCACCGAATTTGTTTTTGACCAGTTTATATTATCTTTTGTTCATCTTTACGTAACTCTCGCGTGGGTTTTCAGATCGTATTCCGTGTCGAGTGACATCTGTTAGAGACTGTTGGAATTAACAAACAGATGCATTTATACTTCTCGTATTGACGGAGATCCATATATACTACTCGTATTTACAGTAATGCATGTAAACTACCCTTGTATTTACTGAGGTACCTGGATCCTACACATTTGTATTTACAGAGATGCACAGATACTACTCGCTTGTATTTCGTTAGTCGTCTTGGCTTCCTATTCAGGGTTAACGCTGATCTTTTGCTCTTTTAAGTTGTTACGTCTACTCGCTTATATCTCTCATATGCCACGTTTATTCTCATTAACTGTTGTGTTTATTTGTTCTTCAGGTTGACTGTTCTCTTTATTCGCTCTGTCTTGCCCAGTCCAGGGTATGGCATTCTCTTCTTGTCTACAGTTTCAGCACCCAGCTCTTATAATCCAGTCTTAGCGCCCAGCTATCACAATTCACTCTCAGCACTCAGCGCCCACAGTCCAGGCTTAGCAACCCAGCTATCACAATTCACTCTTAGCTCTCACTCTCAGCTCTACATGTTCCCCTCTCCTCTCTTCACCTCCCTCTCCCAGTAACTCCACCCACTCTCACTCAGCCTTCCACACACACCCTCTCCCCGGGCACTAGTACTCTGTGTGATTACTTTTTGTGATTACGTTATGTGTGATACGGTGTGTGTGTGTGTCTCTCTTAAGCTTGTATATATGTAAAGTGTTTATGTGTGATTACTATTTGTGTGTTATGGGGAGAGTTTTACACTCATGTTGCCCCGTCTCTTAAAGTTGTCTATTCGTGTGTGTAGACGCGCAAACACACACTACAGCGAAAGTCAGGTGTGTGTGTGTGTGTGTGTGTGTGTGTGTGTGTGTGTGTGTATGTGTGTGTGTGTGTGCTGACACAATCATCATAACGGAGACGTAATTATAAAGTTTGAGACATCCCGCAGGTCCCCGACGCTGGTCTAACGTAATTACCTTTTACAAGTTTTGTGTGGCATCGGTGTGTGTGTGTGTGTGTGTGTGTGTGTGTGTGTGTTTGTGTGTGTGTGTGTGTGTGCAGAAGTGCGCTGTTTGTTCACTCGTGCCATCCCTACGCGCTTGCCCTACGAACACGTACTGTACATATACTCATGCTAGTGTATGAGCACAGCCGTAACCCATGTCTTGCATAATGAAATACATACACACACACTCATAAAGATGCATGCATGACGCATGAATTTTGTGTGAAACTACATAACACTATAATCCGTGCGAATTACCTTGCGTGAGAACCCGAAATTTGACAGTTTGTAATTTATGATTAAGAGCACTTAATTCAGGGGGGAACCATAGTTGGTGAAGACGGCGATAGGATGGTTGAGAAGGGGAAGAGGTGGAGGTGTTGACGGGTGGAAGAAAACGGAGAATACAGGAATGGAGGAGGAGGAGGAAAGAAAAGGAGTTCATGGGCAGGGGATAGATAGAGATGTGGTGGGAGACTTGTGTGTGGGAGAAGGGGTGAATGAATTATGAGTGATGATGATTAGTGATGGAGGTGGCAGAACCATTATATCGGGAGGAATGTTAGAAAACAATGGTTTTGTGAGGAGAGAAGTACTGCCTCGTCTCGCCTTGGCCTCATAGTCTCCAGATGGTGGGTGGTGTGTGTGTGTGTGTGTGTGTGCCGGCTGCACATTGCACACTCATCAGTTAGGGACCTACTTGCAAAGTCCTTGCACTCTGGTTTTGGGTTGACTCGCTTATGAGTGTACAGAGTGGAAATTATTGTTCTTAACACCTCGAGTACGACTGTTCGACCCTCGAACACAAAGGGGTGAGCCTTAGATATGGTGGCCTGCCCTCTGATCTGCCTCACGGGGGTCAGCTCAGAACCACGTCGCCATATCCAAGGGTCGTACTGTCGTGCTTTTAGGTCGTACTGAGGCAATCAAGCATATATCCTAGTTATGGTGATCAAAGAGTTAGTTCACCCCCCAAGAACCTCAGCAAATGCGGGTGTGTAAAGTCTATTATTCAGGGATCTGAATTAATGTAATCAAGGAGATTCTAATCAAGAAGTCAAATCTATGTAATCAAGGAGAGTTAGGGTAATCAGTTCGTGTTTGTGTCAGTCCCTCACCACGGCCTCTGGCCAGGAATCATCCGTATCGAGCGGGTTTCAGGCTAGACCATGTAAACACACTCATGTTGAGTGAATCATTAAGACGATCGTCGTTGCTCCCCAGACCAGCCGAGGAGTTAGCTTACCAGATGGGCGCGTTTAGTGCCATTTTGAAACACGATTTGCTCATTATTAGGTAAAGAAACATGTTTTTATATATACGTAAATATTTGAATTTGCATACATGCATGATATAAAACTTTTGATGTACAAATATTTACATACTTAAATTTGCAAGTATATTGTTTGTGAAAGCAGTTTGCAGATGATGTAACAGCATAGACATATCGTACACTCTACCTCCACCCATCTCCATGACTGTAACAGTTATCTATATTCATGCGACTCTGAAATACATTTACTTTAACTACAAAGATTTGTTTTGTACCTGTTTGTTCCCGAAACATTATTTAGAGGATTTAGAGGGAGGTGGCGTGTCAGGAACCTTACCTTAACACAGTGGTTGCCATACTTCTTAGCATGTGACTTTTATAATTCTCTGCCATTGGAACGTTGCGTGTTTCTCCAGCTGTTTGACGAGTCCTGCAGGTGCACAGTGTGTGGACTTTGCCGGCACACGCCTAGTGAGTTTCGTTTCACTCATTATCCCTCACATTAGTGCTGAGAGACCTCGTCTTGCTTCGTGGATAGTGTATGCTTACACTTGTATACCTACCGGCTGGTAGCATATATGGTTGGGCTTTTCAGTTATAATGAATTCACAGAAAGAATGGATGATGATGGATATTTCGTTTGGCAAGGAACATCCCTGTGAAAATATGGTCTTTCTTGAAACACGTACGTCGCCTGTGTGCCGTTAGTCTTTGGAATGTGACGATAATTTAGGATGAAGAAGAAGCTACAGTGTTCATCACTGTAGAACCCTGCCAACTCGGAGATGCTGTAACTCTGTCTGTTGATCGTTACTCTCTGGTGGGATGAGTCGACCAACACACACACCCACACATACACACACACATAACACACGGCTAACAAACGAATGTAATGCTCCTTACATTGTCTATACGTCTTAGTGATGCTCGACGTTTTTACATCGACAAAGCACAAGCGCTGGTACTGTGTTGTTTTCAGTTACGAGTAATTGACAATCTTGTTATTCTATCGAGAGAACAAAATCAGCCACAGGTTTCCTGTGACTCACTATTCACGGTGAGGTTGGATCACCGGAGCTTCCGCGGTGTAGTGTTTAGCCTTATTGACCATGAGTTGGCACATTGACGCGGCAGTCTGCCTACATCCAACCCAGGCGTTCTTCCTGTCCTCAGGGCTGGTCGATAAATGGTTACCAGGCGTAGGTTGGAGTGTGTGTGTGTGTGTGTGTGTGTGTGTGTGTGTGTGTGTGCGTTTATATATATATATATACACGGAAGTAAAGACTTGTTAAACATATGCAAGGTTAAGAGACGGGACAACACGAGTGTAAAACACACACACACACACACATACACACACACACACACACACACACACACACCGACACACACACCGAGGGATTGTTTTAACAAGAGGTAGATGCGTTTCCATCACGAATCAGTTTAGTCATATTTTAGCCCAGGACTGTGCAGCATAAATTAGCATTAAAACCTGTCTTTGCATCAAACTCGTGTATTAGTATCCATTAAAGTCTCTTTTTAAGTCTGTCATCTCTTCTTCTTTTTTTCGGTGGTGAACTCCGTTGCGTTTCAATAATTCGCCATGTATTTTTTCAGGGATAGATTAAGGATGATTATAGAAATCTTGTGGCGGCGTTTCGTTCCTGGCAGCCGCAGCGGACGCCTTGACTTTGATTCAATGTCATAACAATTATCTCTGGCCCTGTGCATTGACTTGAATATGCCAGATCATCTTAAAACTCCGCCTTGGTCTATAATCTCCTTCTAATGGATCATTAATTATAGTTTCTGCCATAAATAACGGGCTCTCAAGACAGACCGAGGACTAAGGCGTGTGATTGCTACCGAGAGCGGCCGCTGCTGCCTCATCTCCGCCAAGACCTTAACCATGTGATGTGATTTTTGAGGGAATGAATTGATTGGTTGTGCAAGTGTGGTTTGTACTTACTCCGGTTATGGGATTCTGATGTGGGGGGCCCCGAGGGGGAGGTTGTGGTTGGGGGTTGGGAATGGGGAGAGGATGATGAAGGGATAGGGATGATAAAGGTGGACAATGATGAAGGGGATTGTGACCGCTGGGATGGGATTGGGCTGATGGTGAAGGGATGATTGAGTTGGTGTGGGTTGGTGGAGACGGTTTGGGATGTTGTGGGTGGTTTGAGGGTAAGGGAGGAGGAATGAGATGCAGGAGGTGGACGAAGTGGGGTTCAGGTTGAGAGGCTGGGAGGATAATGTGTAATTGATGTCGGGTGATGTGACGGTAGGAGTCTGGTGTTACGCAGGGTCGTATGGTGTACTGGTTCTTGGTACTGGAAGCGGTAGATGTGGTTCACAGGGTTTGATGTGACTGAAGTCGTGATTTTGAAGAAAGGATGTTGGACTGAGTGAAGGAATTTTTGCACGGGGGAGAGGAATGGGTTGGGAAGAGATGTAGTGTATGAGGAGAAAGATGGTGAGTAGTGAAGAAGGTCAAGATGAAAAGAATGATGGCGATGATGTGTCGGGAGGAAGAAGGAGACGACCTGGCCATTTCTCCTTCCGTGCTGGGCATGACGAAGCACCGGCCCGTCTCGTTACCGAGCACACGTAATTTACCATCATTACCCTCTCGTAATCACGTCGGCTAATGACCAGATGATACGCCTGAGATATTCCCTGACAGCTGATTCCCCAAGGTGAGGAACGGGGCTGGATGACGGGGCAGGAGGAGGCATGGGACGCTGCATGACAGTTGTGGCACGGGGCGGGTCCTATGGGGCACGAGATAACAGGTGGAGTGGAAGGCTCATCGAGAACCCTCACACTCCCTGATAATTCGCCACATAGTCAGGATTAAGAAGGGAACCTCTGGACTACGTTTCGCGTCCTCGCGAGGTTTTCCGCAGTTGCAGTGGAAACAGGCAACGCGCACCTCCTCGCGAACCTCTGTGGCCACTTCTTTGATATTGATAATTCTCGTATTTTGTTGTAAAGTTTAAAAAATGTCTTAAGCTTTTCATCTAGAGAAAAATTATACTATGTTGCAAATCTGGAGCACCTTTGACGAAAACTTGTAAACCTACGTCACAGTGTCGTACATGTAAGTTCCTACATGACAGAAATACGTCCCACAAAATGTAAGTGGCCGGGATCAGATGTTTAGCGGAGGCGAGGCAGAGAGAGGCTGCCGTGTGAGGAGACTTTCATTTCATTGATACGGAGACGAGCCCACATGGCAATGCAAGTGAGAGGCGAAGCGAATGGAAAAATAGTTAAAGGTAGTGATTGCACACAGAGAGTGAGAGTGTTCAGGGAGAAGTACGAAAGAGGAAAAATTGGATGAGGGTGAATGATTGATAGAGTGAGAGAGCAAGAAAAGAGGCAGAGGAGACCAGTTGAATGGAATTAAAGAGGTTTTGGCTCGACGTTAATAAAGCTACGGGAATTATGTGAACGCCGAAGGCAGCAGAGCAGCACCGGGAGCAATGAACGGTAAGGCAGTGAGTGATGAGGAGATGATGATAGCTCCAGGGTAGAGAACAGGACGTATAGGAGGCATGGGAAGGATGATCGGATGCTGTGCTTGGTTGTACCATGTTTAGAACCTTTGGCGGTGGTGAGCCTGTTTGCCAAGGCGCTAAGGAGCAAGAAGAAATGTGCTGACAAGATCCTTACTTTTTTCTTTATGCTTTTGTTGAATAGTTTAACGTCCAACGAATCCATGACATCATGTCGGTTCTGTGGAAGGATTCGTCATCGATATGTATTAACATCTGCGTAGAGACTTGCAGGGAGGGAGGCTTACTTGTTGAAGTATGCATTCTCTCTCTCTCTCTCTCTCTCTCTCTCTCTCTCTCTATATATATATATATATATATATATATATATATATATATATATATATATATATATGTATATATATATTAAAGATGCAGAGCCTATAATTTTATAAGGGGAATGAAACATTTGATGTTTAGGATGTAAAGGAGAAACACAAGATTCATTGCCATTGTTGGAACGCAGAGTAGAAGACAAATGTATCATGAACATGTTACAGGATGAAAGAGACACGTATGGAAGACTGGACACTGCCATCAACAGGTGGAGTTGCTAAGACTGCTGAGTTCTGTCTCTATTTAGAGTTGGGTCACGCCCTTGGATAAGGCGGTTCCGCCTCAGTATCTTCGTCTGTCTTTTCGAGTATTGCGTTTCCTTTGTGCATTTCTTCCTTCCCTCGGCGGTTGTAGCGTCGTCAGGAGATGGCGCAGTCTCCATTTATAACCACAGCTTATCAGGAATCTGTTCCGTCATGATAGACGAGGAAAATTAAGGAAAATTTCGCCTGAGTTTGACATTAGCGAGGTCTTCCTCACCACAACTCCAGTGGAACCTGAAGCAAAGCTGTCGACGCTGGAATTAGCTTTTGTTTTTAAATTCAGATATCTAAATATGCATTTTCTCCAGTTTGGTTTTCAGTGATGTGTTAATTGCGTAAAAATGGTTTTGCACTGTGCTTATGCAACGTCTCCAAGCGTTTCATACACACTTGATAATCTGGGAAATAAAGAAGGTGTAAACATTTTTACTCTTCATCTACGATTATCTTCACTGTTAATGTTTTCTGAACAGAATCTCCCGGATATTATCATTTGATTATTATCATGATTTTTTATGCTTTAACTATTATCCCAATAGGAGTATGGGGATTCGGGGAGTGCCACGACAAGGCGTGGTTAGGGCTAGGGCCAGGTACCCCCATCCAGACAAGGAGTTAGCATGTTGTGAGTGTCACTCAATAGACCGACTTCGGCGAGGACGAACTGCACATTGATCCCCGAGTATTTGGGGTGGGGTTATGGTGGTTAATCGATGGGTACGACTTTCCTGATTGATCGGTGAGTTCGACCTGCTAACTAATCTGTTAATAAGACTTGTTGATTGATTTCCAATGGAGACTTGTGCACGATTCGTTCATTGATCATTGCCTACGAGCACATTGGTCGCCGTGTGCAAACTGTGTATTAATCACTGTGTACGACCTGATTGATCGCTGTGTACGACTTGATTTATCCTTGTGCACGACATACTTGATCGTTGTGTGCGATTTCTTCACTGAAGACCATGCCTCACGAAAACGAATTCGCGCACGGTATCATTATTGTATAATAAATCACTGGGGGGGAAATGAAAAAATAAAAAAAGTGAAAATCGCCCAAAATCATACCCAATTTATTCTACACTCCCTTGCGTTAGTGCCGATGATCAGCTGTATAATGGTATGTTATGCATTGAAGAATTTCTCTTTTTATACACTGTCTTGTGATGGAAGATGTAGTGTCTTGCCCCAGGAGGTTTGTGTGGTTAAGGGAGGGGGAGTTCAGAGTGCCTCTGGGTTTTCAGATGTGATTCTTAGTTGTGACAATTAGTTTCTCTTCTGTATAAGGGGAGACTCCTCCCTCAGAGCAAGGGGGTAGAAATGGAAGCCTCAGATAGGTAGGGTGTCGTGAAAATGAAGGTCCCGATTGCAGTGAATTCTCTGAAATACAGTCTCGGGTTCACCAGTGTACGTCTCAGGAGCAAGAATACAGTAAAATCCTTCGTCCCAATTGTACAAAGTAGTGAAGTTTTATGTGAAGTTATACATCCTTAGTATATTTATAAAAATCTACAAGTTTGCAAATTACAATTAAATATGACAAGTTCACAAAATACAATTAAGTATTACACGTTCACAAAATACAAAGAAAAACTACGCCCCAAGAAAACAAAATAGTGAAATCCTACGTCCTAAGTATACAAAATACAGTGAAATCCTACGTCCCAAGTATACAAAATACAATGAAATCCTACGTCCCAAGTATACAAAATACAGTGAAATCCTACGTCACAAGTATACAAAATACAATGAAATCCTACGTCACAAGTATACAAAATACAATGATATTCGGTGTCGCAAGTAGGCATAATATAGTGATAAACCTCGTTTCAAGTTCCTGAAGAATAAGTCAGCTTTTATTATCCTTGAACATTTGTTTTTCGACCTTCTGAGTGACGGTGCAGATAGTGGATGAGTTCCTGTCACAGGTAGCGGACCCGGGTAAGGACAGCAGACGAGACCTCTGTACCCTCGGCTCATTAGCCCTAATGACTGTAGTAAGATAATCGACTCTAGAGGGTATTGTGGTTTAGCATCTAACTGATCCTAGTTCAGTAATCGAATAGTCATCAAGGTATGTTTTTTTATTATTTTTATGGATTGTTCGTTTTTTGTTTTTCCCAGAGAAACTTGTTACAGGTGAACCTAAAGGACATAATGGGTAGTTGAGCCGTTCACTAGTTAACGAACAGACGATACCTGGTAGAGATAAGGCCGGTTTAATCCCTTGAGCACGACGGTACGACTGTCAGGTACGATGGTCGTGGGCCTTTGGCATAATCCTTAATAAAGGCTCAGGCCAGCGTATCCAAGGGTCGTCACGTCGCGATGAGTCAAGGGGTCGTACCGTCGTGCTCAAGGATCTTATCATCGTGCTCAAGGGTCGTATTGGCGTGCTCAAAGATCGTGCCCTCTTGCTCAAGGGTAGTTCCGTTGTGATCATGTCGTATCCTCGTATTCACGGGTCGTAACGTCGTCTTGTCGTGCTGAAGATGTCTTAAAGTCGTATTCAAGGATCGTACCCTTGTGCCAAAGGGCCGTTCGTCGTGCTCAGTGATCGCACCCTCGTGCTCAAGGATCGTACCGTCGTGCTCAAGAATTGCACCATCATGCTGAATTATCGTACCATCGTGCTCAATGGTCGCACCGCCGTGCCCAGTGATCGCACTGTCGTGCTCAAGGATCGTACCGTCGTGTTCGAGGATCGTACCCTTATGGTCAGGGGGGTTTAATGAACAGGCTACACCTGCGAGAGATTGTGGCTGGTCTAATGAGGGTCAGAATTGGCCATCATTAATTGTGGTGTTAAGTACCAGCTTCAAATATGGCGGCCATGACGATGCATTCTCCAGTATAATAATTTCTCGCCAGACTCGCTGCTGATTTTAGTGTCCCAAGAAATGTTTTGATTTATATCTCCGTGGACGAGAATGAATGCACACATTTTTTATTTATAAGGTTGTTATTTGTTGTAGAGGAACTACTAATGAGTATTATAGAAAAGATCATAGATATTAATTCAGGGTGTGCGATGATTTTTTTTGCCATTCACGTAATATATATATATATATATATATATATATATATATATATATATATATATATATATATATATATATATATTATATTTGATCGCAGTTTCCACCATTCGTAAGATAGCGGCAGGAACAGACGAAGAAAGACCGCATCCGCTTACATCCATGCTTTAGCTGTCATTTGTTATTCACCGAAACCACAGCTACCTATCCACAACCAGGCCCTACACTACTTTCTATGGTTTACCCCGGACGCTTCACATGACCTGGTCCAGTCCGTTGACAGCACGTCGTCCCCAGTTTACCACATCGTCCAGTCTCACTCTATCCCATGCACACCTTTCACCCTCTTGCATGTCGGGACCCGATCGCTCAAAAAGATGTTTATTTCTTCCATCTCCAATTTAGTTTCCCTTTTCTCCTTCCTCCCTCCACTTTAGACGCATATGTACTCTTCGTATATCAACTTATATTTCTTGTATCTTCCCTGATGATGCGATTATTACACGAAAGTACACTTGGGAACTTATCGTCTTTCATTTCCCCGTGGACTCGTAGGAATATATATATATATATATATATATATATATATATATATATATATATATATATATATATATATATATATATATATATATGCCAGGTCATGTGGTATATGTGCCAGGTCATAGGTATTGGGAGAGACATGAAAAGGTAGAGAGTTCCAAAGCCTCGACGTGTAGGGAAACAGTTATCAAAACGGCCCACCTTGTGTTGCAAACGACCACACAGTAATCATGTGACGCAGCAGTTTGCCGAGTATTGCGTGGTCTAGCTAGAGGTGGGGCCACACAAGCAGCCAGCTCTCTGGAGCAAAAACCAGAGTGATACCAATACAAGAGGGAAAGTGAACCAGCTTTGAGGCGTAGGGGAAGCGGGTCAAGTTTTAAAAGTGAACCTGGGACAGATTATAAGTCAGTCAACTCTCGACTCGACTCTGTCGAGTAAGGGTGCACAGCTAGAACCACCCCAGATGTGAGAGCAGTACTCCATACAAGGATCAATCCTTTATAGAAACGGAGCAACTGTGCAGAAGAAAGAGATTTCGACATCTAAACAGGACACGCAGTTTCTTAGAGGCAGACTTAGCTCCTTCCCGTAATGTGGGTGTAACAAGAAAGAATGGATGTTACATTAATACCAAATATGTTCATTAAGTCGAAAGGTGAAGTCACAGCACCGTCAAAGGAAAAGAGGAAAGTTATGGGGAAATTTCGATACAGAGATAGATGGGTAGAAGCTGGGTCTTGGAGTCATTAACCTGGACCAGATTTCTCCTACCCTGCTGAGATATCCTGTCCAAGACTGAGCTTACTGAGGTAGCTGTATCGAAACGAGATGAATGTATGTATTTATAAACGTACTTAGGCATCTCTCTCTCTCTCTCTCTCTCTCTCTCTCTCTCTCTCTCTCTCTCTCTCTCTCTCTCTCTCTCACACACGCACAGTGTACACAGTACATTTCCTGAGCAGTGTTGCCATGATGTAGGGTGCTCGCCTGCCGGTGAGGTTGAAGGCAGGAGCAACACTGCCAGCCAGCCGAGCACATCGGCTGGTGTCGTGATGAATTACGTGTGGTTCAAATTATCCACATTAGATATCATTGGTCCCGCGTGGAGAATTGGTAACGAGACTCAAGTAATAACTTAAGCTATTACTCAGGGTATTGGCCAGTAGTGGAGGCTTCTTCGGTTGTCTCCGAGCGCTTGCGCGCGCGCACACACACACACACACACACACACACACACACACACACACACACACACACACACTTCACGCACCCCACACCCACACACACACCCCACACCCACACACACACCCCACACGCGCACACACCCCACACACGCACACACCCCACACACGCACACACCCCGCACGCACGCACACACCCCACACACACACACACCCCCCCCACACACCCCACACACACACCCCACACACACACACACCCCACACACACACACCCCACACACACACACCCCACACCCCACACACACACACACATCCCACACACACACCCCACACACACACCCCACACCCCACACACACACACCCCACACCCCACACACACACACCCCACACACACACACCCCACACACACACACACCCCACACACACACACACACACACACACACACACACACACACACACACACACACACTTGTATGATTAAAACAAGAATGTCATTTGATGGATAAAGAACATGAGATGGGGCACCGCGAGTGTAGAACTCCATCCTCGTACAGTACAAGTAGGTAATTACACAGCACAATGAGACTGCTAGAAAAGACATAAGGAGACTGCTGAAGGACCCCGATCCTTATAAGATTCGTGCCACTAATGAGGTTTATATATGCAGAAGAAGTGCCTAGATACACTTGACAGATCCTTCACATGTTTAGCAAGTCTCTCCTCTGAGAGGATATTGCTTGGGAAGTGGGAAGGGAGAGAGGGCCAATGTCATATTCTGTTTTCAAGCAGAGACTCTGAGTAATGTAAGTTACACTGAGCTACATACTTGTTCCTGTAACGATAGATGATTTATAATGTGTAAATGACGATCTCCAACCTGCCAAGGAAACTTAACTCTGAATTAGAGGGTGGGTGCTGATGTGATGTTTAACCTCCCTCCTAATGTACGCCTGGTGTAGGTCACTCGCCGGACACGGTGTCCCGTACACGTGGTGTAACTCGCACGTGTGAGACACCCAGCACGCGTGCACGCCTGGTATGTCTCACCTCTGTTAGATACTCCCAGGACAGTAGTCGTGTACACCTGCTGTGTCTCATGCTTGTGGGTGACACATCTGGCGTGTCTCACCTTTACGTGACACACAACACCCTTGTGATATGCGTCTGACACTTTGCTGGTGTAACACTGTACTTGTATAGCAGTGTACTGGTGTAACACCGTACTAGTGTAATACTATGCAGGTATAACACTGTGCAGATGTAACCAGTACTTTGTTACACTAGACTGTTGCATGTAAACAGGAAGCTTACCAAGTGTAGATAAACTGCTGTGGCCTCTTGAGCGAGTGTGTGTGGAGAGAGTAAGAGGCATGATTAGTGTCTGAATAACTCTTAATTATAGTTCTTGCGTGGAGGGTTGTCACAGGGGCAGAACGGGGCGTGGGTTAGCCACCAGCAACATCAACCCCTCCACCAGTGAACCGCATGTTCTTCCCGGACACTTCCTGGTACTAGTTAACCTGGTCGTCGACCAGCAGGTCTTCTGCTCCTGATGTTAGTCCTTCTCCTTATAGCAGAAGCTCGGTCATCCTGCCCTCTACCTACTTCTCCCCGCAAATCAACCCTTCCTTCCTCTTTACTCTCACTAGAGATCTCACCATTCTCAGCATCTCTCTCACCTCTCCCACTGCTTAAAAGAACCATTTTTCTCATCATTTCCTCGTCGTGAGATCGCTGATTTATGTAGAAACGTTTGTAGCGGGAGTGTTCCTGGGATTGCTGAAGAGTTTTATCATAAAATGTATTAGATTATCAGTAGATTTTTACCCCAGTTTCCATTGATCTTACAAGATCTTATAAGCATGTGTTTAGATAATTGAAATATACCACTGATCCTTCCACAGTGCACACACCTTTTTCCCTTTGAAACATTTATTCCTTCTATGTTTATCCATTTTTCTGTTACTGTGGGGCCTGAAGACCCCGGAACTAGATAAATCGCAAGTTCGATTTGCGGGTAAATTTTTAAGATCTAGGGAAGGCAGTGTACGGACCAGTACAATACGTCTGCATAGCGGCACATACAGACGTGTAGCCAGTGTGTGACAGTCTGTGTATTTCGCTGCCTACTTGACCTATTCCGGATCCGGAGGTGCAAACCTGACCGCACAAGATGCAGCGACTTCTTCCTGGCTAGCTGCAAGGGGTTGAAATATTACTGAAGTCATGAGGGAGATAAGTTGGTCTTGCAAGGATGATGGTTTCAGCAAGTCGTTGGTTTCAGTTAGTCGCTGGTTGTCGTAAGGTGATAGTTTCAGTAATTTGATGGTTTCAGTAGGTCGGTGAGTTTACAATGGAATTCATAGATCAACAGACCATTGGGTCTTTTCTAAGGCTATTTTTGATCGTGGAAGATATGAGGAACTCTGAGACTAATGTGGTAAAAGTTCGAGGGTATACAGATGATTCAGAGAGAATAACCTGCAAATTCTCATTGTGACTTAAGAAGGCGCAAATAATGCAAATTTTTGGACCAGACGCGAAATATCCATCGTCTGTTCCTAAGCTTATGTATAGTTCTACTTTCACCCGCTCACATTGGCCAGTCGTTCCGTATGTTGACAATCCTGTTGCAAGAAAAAAGTACTTTACCTCATTCCAGGTGAGACGTTTATATTCATTACTGCGAATGAAATCGGATGAATCAAGTCTTTAGTAACTTCATGGATCAGGATTATCAGAGCCTTTGATAATTTTGGATACTTGTATTAGATAACCTCTTAACCTTCTCCTTTCTAAGCTAAATAGATTCAAGTCGTTTGATGTGCTCTTGTAGGATTTGTTCCTCAGCCCGGAAATCATCTTCGTAGCTTGACGCTGCACACACTGCATTTTGTCTGTCTTTTTTAAGGTTGGGTGACCAAAACTGAAAATAAAGATGAGGACGAAACAATGAATGTAAAGTTGTAAAGAGTCAGGATAATTTCCGTAAACTGAAATTCTAAGGCCATATCTATGAGTATTAGAACTATATTCTCTTTTCGCTGCCTTTGTGCACTGCTTGCTTGGTTTTAGGTCACCAGAGACTGTTAAACCCAGGCCTTTTTCCTTGTATACCTTTTGCAGTTCAACAGCATTCATGCTGGAGATTGCCTTTTTTGTTTTTGTGACCGATGTGTAAAACTCAGCCACCTACGAGCACAATACATCAATTTGTCTTTGTTAGTTTGAAGCTGTGGACGTTTGAGTTCAATTGTAGATTTATTTCCCAGCTTTTGTGTCATCCGGGAACTCTGATGTTTTGCAGTGCAGCCCATAATCACTAGGTATGAGAAAGAGAACCGGACCCAAGACTGATCCTTGTGGCACTCCACTTGTTACATGTAACCATTCTGAGTCTTGACCATTAATCACAACTCTTTGTTTACGGCCGTTCAGCTAATCGCAGCTCTATGTTTACGGCGAGCAATTTCTTCGAAAAGCCTGCTGAGAATCGTTTATTAAGTGATGGTCCTCTAAATGGTTTAGTATTCTATCTTGTATGATGGTATCCATAAGATTTCCAGCCACAGACGTTAAGTAAACTGGACAATGATTTCCGTGCAGTCACTTGCCACCTTTTTTGAATATCGGGTGTTACATTGGCAAACTTTCTGTTCATCCGGAACTTTTCCTGTAACATGTGACGTATTGAAAAGGGCAGTCAGTGAAGGGCTTGACCATCTCATTTTTCGCCTCTTGCATTGTCCTCGCATACAGCTTCTCAGGGCCTGCTTTTTTTTTTTTTATCTCTTTTCATACCGTTTGTTGCTGATATTATGTCTTCAGCTTTTATGTCATTTTGTTTGCATAAGTCAGTGCTTTCAGCATGTTTATGGTTTCGGGAAATTAGTTTCAGCAAGTTAATGGTTTCAGTAAGTTAGTGGTTTCAGCAAGTTAATGGTTTCAGTAAATTAGCGGTTTCAGCAATTTAATGGTTTCAGTAAGTTAGTGGTTTCAGCAAGTTAATGGTTTCCGTAAGTTAGTGGTTTCAGTAAAATAATGGTTTCACTCAGGAAATGGTTTCAGTATGTAGGTAGTCTCAGTGATACGACTTCCTGAAGCGGGGTTGAAAGCATGGCAGTTGTCAGCCTGTTCCCCTCTTTGTACCTTTCATTCTTCCTCTCTCATCATTTCCACTCTTTAAGCGTTCCATTCTCTCTCTCTCTCTCTCTCTCTCTCTCTCTCTCTCTCTCTCTCTCTCTCTCTCTCTCTCTCTCTCTCTCTCTCTCTCTCTCTCTCTCACCTTATCTACCTTTGTTTATTTCTTTTCCCTTAATTTTTTCCCTTCCCCCTTCTCCCACTCCCCATCTTCCTCCCCAGGTCACTCCCGTACTACTGGTCCTTCCTGAGTCACCCCAGTGCTGCTCCACCTTTCCTGGGTCAGTGTTGCTATTTTTACCTCAGGCTACACCAATACTGCTTTTCCCTCCCCAGACCACTCCCATCCCCTCTCCTCCTCCTCCTCCTCCTCCTCCTCCTTCTCCTTCCACCCCGAGTCACCCAGGGCACACGCCCCCACCCCCAACCTTCCCGGACAACCCCAATCCCTCGACTCCTCCCTTGGGCCACCTCAGTCCTCTCCCCCCGGGCCATCCCAGGCCGTCGGGGGTGTGGAGGACAGTGTCATGGAGAACCGCTAATGGGCAGGTGACTCTGCAACACACCGCTAATTTTGGCCACGGCGCTACCCGGGTACCTCCCCAGGGACAGGAAGTGATAATTACAGAGGTGGAGGGATGGCTGGCAGTCACGATGGCTGGCTAGCTGGTCCTCAGACATACGTTGAATGAAGGGAGGCATGGCAGCCAGGATAGCTGGCTCCTCTGGTTTCCAGAAACGTTCGCTGGAGGGATTCCACCTCAGCCGACTGAGAGAACACTCGGACTTGCACCGAGGGAAGGACTCTACACCAGGCCTTGTGAGAAATTTGGGACTTGTGGTACCTGCAGGTTTGGATGGTATTGCAGTGGAATTTATTAAAAAAAGGGGGTGACTGTATTGTTGACTGGTTGGTAAGGTTATTTAATGTATGTATGACTCATGGTGAGGTGCCTGAGGATTGGCGGAATGCGTGCATAGTGCCATTGTACAAAGGCAAAGGGGATAAGAGTGAGTGCTCAAATTACAGAGGTATAAGTTTGTTGAGTATTCCTGGTAAATTATATGGGAGGGTATTGATTGAGAGGGTGAAGGCATGTACAGAGCATCAGATTGGGGAAGAGCAGTGTGGTTTCAGAAGTGGTAGAGGATGTGTGGATCAGGTGTTTGCTTTGAAGAATGTATGTGAGAAATACTTAGAAAAGCAAATGGATTTGTATGTAGCATTTATGGATCTGGAGAAGGCATATGATAGAGTTGATAGAGATGCTCTGTGGAAGGTATTAAGAATATTTGGTATGGGAGGAAAGTTGTTAGAAGCAGTGAAAAGTTTTTATCGAGGATGTAAGGCATGTGTACGTGTAGGAAGAGAGGAAAGTGATTGGTTCTCAGTGAATGTAGGTTTGCGGCAGGGGTGTGTGATGTCTCCATGGTTGTTTAATTTGTTTATGGATGGGGTTGTTAGGGAGGTAAATTTAAGAGTTTTGGAAAGAGGGGCAAGTATGAAGTCTGTTGGGGATGAGAGAGCTTGGGAAGTGAGTCAGTTGTTGTTCGCTGATGATACAGCGCTGGTGGCTGATTCATGTGAGAAACTGCAGAAGCTGGTGACTGAGTTTGGAAAAGTGTGTGGAAGAAGAAAGTTAAGAGTAAATGTGAATAAGAGCAAGGTTATTAGGTACAGTAGGGTTGAGGGTCAAGTCAATTGGGAGGTGAGTTTGAATGGAGAAAAACTGGAGGAAGTGAAGTGTTTTAGATATCTGGCAGCGGATGGAACCATGGAAGCGGAAGTGGATCATAGGGTGGGGGAGGGGGCGAAAATTCTGGGGGCCTTGAAGAATGTGTGGAAGTCGAGAACATTATCTCGGAAAGCAAAAATGGGTTGTTTGAAGGAATAGTGGTTCCAACAATGTTGTATGGTTGCGAGGCGTGGGCTATGGATAGAGTTGTGCGCAGGAGGATGGATGTGCTGGAAATGAGATGTTTGAGGACAATGTGTGGTGTGAGGTGGTTTGATCGAGTGAGTAACGTAAGGGTAAGAGAGATGTGTGGAAATAAAAAGAGCGTGGTTGAGAGAGCAGAAGAGGGTGTTTTGAAGTGGTTTGGGCACATGGAGAGAATGAGTGAGGAAAGATTGACCAAGAGGATATATGTGTTGGAGGTGGAGGGAACGAGGAGAAGAGGGAGACCAAATTGGAGGTGGAAAGATGTAGTGAAAAAGATTTTGTGTGATCGGGGCCTGAACATGAAGGAGGGTGAAAGGAGGGCAAGGAATAGAGTGAATTGGAGCGATGTGGTATACCGGGGTTGACGTGCTATCAGTGGATTGAATCAAGGCATGTGAAGCGTCTGGGGTAAACCATGGAAAGCTGTGTAGGTATGTATATTTGCGTGTGTGGACGTATGTATATACATGTGTATGGGGGGGGGGGTTGGGCCATTTCTTTCGTCTGTTTCCTTGCGCTACCTCGCAAACGCGGGAGACAGCGACAAAGTATGATAAATAAAATAAATATATATATATATATATATATATATATATATATATATATATATATATATATATATATATATATATATTCTATCCCTGGGGATAGGGGAGAAAGAATACTTCCCACGTATTACCTGCGTGTCGTAGAAGGCGACTAAAAGGGAAGGGAGCGGGTGGCTGGAAATCCTCCCCTCTCGTTTTTTTTTTAATTTTCCAAAAGAAGGAACAGAGAAGGGGGCCAGGTGAGGATATTCCCTCTAAGGCCCAGTCCTCTGTTGATAACGCTACCTCGCTAATGCGGGAAATGGCGAATAGTACGAAAGAAAAGAAAGAAAAAGATATATATATATAAAATATATATATATATATATATATATATATATATATATATATATATATATATATATATATATATATATATATGTATATATATATATATATATATATATATATATATATATATATATATATATATATATATATATTCCTATGAGTCCACGGGGAAAATGAAACACGATAAGTTCCCAAGCGCACTTTCGTGTAATAATCACATCATCAGGGGAGACACAAGAGAGATATATCAGTCAGTTGATGTACATCGAAGAGACGAAGCTAGGACGTCATTTGGTAAACATGCGATTGTCCAAGACAGTCAACGAGCCTGTATGTAATGTAGGCATGATGATGGTCATTATGACTACTGCTGATGTATAGCACTATTATTTCTTTTTCAAAAGTTACACCTCAGCATTATTAGTTTTCATTACATCATCACAGTATTATCAATGATCTTACCATTTGTGATTATTTTTTTTTATATTCGTTATTGATATGACTCATCCATTGCTTCTGACGTTTAACTATAGGATTACTAGCCACTGCGCTGCCCGAGTGCATCATCTATCTCGATTCTGAATCACTGAAGTCTCGGGTCTAGCGACCAGTACCCAGTCGTCTGTGTGGTTTCCTAAGCCGTATCGAGGTATTGCTGGTGATGACCACAAAACTTAACCTTCTGCTGTCACTCTCGCAGCCGTCTAGCAAGATTCTGGTCTTTGTCCCATATTATTCCCCCTTTGTTCCTCCCTCCAGTCCTTCTGTTACCAGCAGCGTCCAGTAGTGTTGAGTCTAGTGGTTTCCAGTAGCGTCCTGCAGTGTTCAGTAGAGTCGAGCAGCTCAGTACCTCCTTGTACTTCCTCTATACTGAAGGCTGTGCTCTGCGGCATGATCTGTCCGGATGTTTCAACTTAGAAGAATTCTTCCCTGTTTCGTCCTCCATTCCACAGTCTCCCGAATGCTCAAGCCACTCGCATTTGCTCCACATAGAACACAGTTGTTTTTATCCAAGTCCCAGTACCATGTGAGGGTTGCTAGAGCTTCTCCTGTGCCAGTTTGGTACTCGCAACGCCCAGAGGAAGGACCGTTCCAGTCACCTGTTGCAAGTCTAGACAGTACTGATGCTTTTCTGTTTGTTCTTGTATGCCTTTGCAGTCGAAGCATTTGTTCTTAATGTTTGTGTTTGGCGCCAGCCCCAGTCCCCCCCACTTCCTTCCTCACCCTGTCGGCAATTTCCACGCTTCTAGATTGAGCAGACGATCTGTGTATGTCGCGGACTGTCCATGATGTAGTTTTTTTTTTTTTTTTCCTCGTAACCATTCATTTCCTCCTCCATTATTCTCTTCCCTAACTCATCTGTGTTCCCTTCATTCCGCACTCTCTCATCATTACGTTATTACTAACCATTCATTTTCACTCCTCATCCTGACAGGGCTTCACATCCCTTCTGTTCCGAGTCATTCGTCTGCACACGTCCAGCCCCACGGTACAGTCAGCTTCTCCACATGGACCCGTCATCGTGGTGCGTCTTGTAGTGTCATCAGCAATGATTGCTGTGCGTCTCCTGCAAAATCCTCAGAGTCCCGTGTCTCGGGTATCATTATTATTACCTCCCATGTTAAGTACACTTGCTATAGTAACATCGCTCGGCTGTGATTTCAGTTATTCTTTTTACTCGCTTTGTTTATTCCTTCTCCATTTTGGTACGAGTTTATTTTGCCTACACGCCACGTTAGTGGTGGCGGCCGTCCCTCGAGGCTGCCGCATTCCCAGTTGAGTCAGGTGGTGGACTCAAGTGTGTTGACACTCCTCTCTTGTAATGACTTCAGCCACGGCACCTGCGGCGGGTCTTGATGAGAGCTGCCCAGCCTCGTGCTCTGTGTGTGTGTGTGTGTGTGTGTGTGTGTGTGTGTGCTGCCTTCTGCCCAGCCTCGTGTTGTGTGCTGGTTGCTGCCCAGCCTCGTGCTGGATGATTACTGTTTGATGTGTTACGGGGAGGCACGTTTTACACTCGTGTGGCCTGTCTCTTCCTTGCAAGCATCGTGTCTTCTGTCTTATATATGTACGAACACACACACACACACACACACACACACACACACACACACACACACACACACACACCATCCTAAGCCAGGTATCTGTTTATCGACCAACCCCAAGGGGAAAATGAACACCTGGGTTGGTTGTGGGCTGACTGCCGTACCCAGGATTCAAACTCGTGCGGGCCCGTGCATAACTGTCAAAAACGCTAACCGTTACGTTCTATATATATATATATATATATATATATATATATATATATATATATATATATATATATATATATTGTGTGTGTGTGTGTGCGTGTGTGTGATAAGAAGGCAAGGGTCGAATGGCATCTCCAAATGAAAGTCTTGATTGATTCGTTGTATTTGTTCCTGAAGGTCAGTAATGTCATCAAAAAGTCACGTGGTCATCTTTAGGAAGATATAAAGATGACCGTCCTGGCAACAGTGTCATAAAGCTGAACGTTCAGGTGACCTTAACCCGATGAAAGGTTGGCACTGAAAGATCAGTTGCTTACGTCACGGAAAATATGCACCGTGTTGCGTCCCAGACCACCACACTCAACATGTGGCGCGTGAGCGTGGTGGTCTGGCTAGCGAGGGATGATCTTGCCCTTTGACGTTGTCGACGTAGACTTATGAAAAGTAAATCTTGTAAGCTCGGTATCCGTACGAGAAATCAGACTTCGGCCATTGCCTTCGCCCCAGAGTTGTTGTATGCGAGGAACTTCACCAAGTTCCCTACTGAGAAGGTAATTCATGTTTTTCCTCTTCTTTAAAAGGTCATTGATATCGGCATTCTGCAGTCATGAGTACAGCATCTCAGAATGAAGCAGGTCGATTCAAACGTGTGATATCCGCTGCAGTGCTGATGATGATGTGTTATGGTAACCATCGCACTCATTCCCTCCCTCCTTGTATCCCTCCTCCCCAGTGTAATGTGACAAGGCTGCTGGCTCGGTCACACTGACATACTGGGATTGTCTTCACGTAACCTCCCCTTCTACCCCGCCCCGCTTGAGATGTGCATATGTGATATTTTGGGGGGTATCTGACCTTCCAGGGGTCAAAGATCAAGGTCAAGTATTTCTCATTTAAGACACTTGAAGGTATACGTTGAATCTCAAAAAAAAGAATATATACATATTGATTTTTTTCCCTAAAGGTTCTGACATTCAAATGGTCTAAAGTAGGATATATATCATATACTTTTCTCCCGACGTGAAAAATCAGTCTAGGACTTTATTATGGTAAAACTTGACCAACGTTACCTAGATTGTTGTATTCAAATATGAGTCTTCTGTTGGGGGCTTGACCGGTGTGAAAAAGTTCTTCAGTTACTTTCGAATAAAAAAAAAATACAACATATTGCTGAAAGTCTGACGTTAGTTATATGTTTCTCATCTCAGTGGGGGCACTCTTTTGACTCCACTCTCCCTGGTTGACATTTTGATATGACATTTGAGTAAAGCAGCATCAGTTATACATCAGGTGACCGAGAATGGTTGCTTTTGTTACAAGGAGCAGAGTAACATATGTATTCTGGGGAACTGGGCGTCCCTTCGTTAGCCTTCGGGATTGGGCGTCCCTTCGTCAGCCTGCGGGATGGGTTATAGGACCCCCGCCTCAGTCTTAGGTGGACGGCTGCATGCGCTTCATCCGTCCTCGAGGGAAATGAGGATAGTGCGCGCGATAGGAGACAGATAAGTAACTTCGAAAGAATTTGGTTACGGGTGAGATATGGATCAGTTCCGGAGTAACTTGTTACATGGAACATTTCTTTAAATGATATTTGTGCTATGTTTTGTTTTATTGGTGTTGCTTTACTCGTAGCGAACTATATCGCTGGTGATCACGACTGGCTGCATAGCTACGCATTTAGATGCTATGGAGCTGCTATAGAGCGCCATCCGCGATACGGAACAGTTAGAATATATATATATATATATATATATATATATATATATATATATATATATATATATATATATATATATATATATGAGAGAGAGAGAGAGAGAGAGAGAGAGAGAGAGAGAGAGAGAGAGAGAGAGAGAGAGAGAGAATAGCCGCTACACATAACCGTGATGGCTCGTACAGCAGGTGGTCAGTGTAAGGCCACAGGTTTGGGTTCCATCCAAGGGCGAGGGGTGGACCAGGGAATTTGTGTACAAGTTCCCTTACCCTCGAATACTAGTCTCTCTCTCTCTCTCTCTCTCTCTCTCTCTCTCTCTCTCTCTCTCTCCCCACAGACAGGGAGTGTCAGGCAGTAAGACAAATTAGCTGATTCATTATGAAGAAAAAAAGAAAATAGAAATTAAGTTTAGATTGAAAAATGAATAAATAAATGATAACGAAAGATTAATAGTAGAGCTACAATTCATCGGAAAATCGTTGTAGATCTTTGTATGCAAAGGATTTAGAAGCATCGGTCCATGATTTTTTGTGTTTTGTTTTTGTTTTTGTTTTCTAATGCAGTGATGATTAACTGCGCCGTACGCTAAGTGAATAACGTTATGTAGTTGATGCATAAACTTTGACTACCTACCAATAGTATATAGATCGTAGGAAGGTGTTGTGTATATATAAAGTATGAAGATTTGTAGTTAATACATAAACTATAAGAAAGTGTAGTTGATATTAAAGTTTAACTGATTTGTAGTCGATACATAGAATATAAGATGGTGGTGGAGATGCAGTAAGTTGTAAGAAAATAAAGTTGATACATAAAGTATAGGAATGTGTAGTTAATACACAACGTGTATGAATGTGTAGTTGATTCATAAAGTTTAAGAATGTGTAGCTGATTCATAAAGTATAAGAATGTGTAATTGACACATTAAGTATAAGGATGTGTAACCGATTCATAAAGTATAAGAATGTGTAGTTGATTCATAAAATATAAGGTGGTGTAGCTGATTCATAAAGTATAATAATGTGTAGTTGATTTATAAAGTATAAGAATGTGTAGTTGGTACATTAAGTATAAGAATGTGTAGCTGATTCATAAAGTATAAGAATGTGTAGTTGATTCATAAAATATAAGGTGGTGTAGCTGATTCATAAAGTATGATAATGTGTAGTTGATTTATAAAGTATAAGAATGTGTAGTTGGTACATTAAGTATAAGAATGTGTAGTCGATTCATAAAGTAGAAGAGGGTGCAGCTGATTCATAAAGTATAAGAAGGTGCAGCTGATTTATAAAGTATAAGAATGTGTAGTTGATTCATAAAGTATAAGAATGTGTAGTTGATTCATAAAGTATAAGAATGTGTAGTTGATTCATAAAGTATAAGAATATGTAGTTGATTCATAAAATATAAGGTGTAGTTGATTCATAAAGTATAATAATGTGTAGCTGATTCATAAAGTGTAAGAATGTGTAGTTGGTACATTAAGTATAAGAATGTGTAGCTGATTCATAAAGTGTAGGAATTTGTAGCTGATTCATAAAGTACAAGAATTGTGTAGTTAATACATTTAGTATAAAAATGTGTAGTTCATTCATAGTGTATAAGAAGGTGTAGCTGATTCATAAAGTATAAGAATGTGTAGTTGTTTCATAAAGTATAAGAATGTGTAGTTGATTCATAAAGTATAAGAATGTGTAGCTAATTGATAAAGCATAAGAATGTGAAGCTGATTCATAAAGTATAAGAATGTGTAGCTGATTCATAAAGCATAAGAATGTGTAGCTGATTCATAAAGTATAAGAATGTGTAGCTGATTCATAAAGTATAAGAATGTGTAGCTGATTCATAAAGCATAAGAATGTGTAGCTGATTCATAAAGCATAAGAATGTGAAGCTGATTCATAAAGTATAAGAATGTGTAGCTGATTCATAAAGTATAAGAATGTGTAGTTGATTCATAAAGTATAAGAATGTGTAGCTAATTGATAAAGCATAAGAATGTGTAGTTGATTCATAAAGCATAAGAATGTGTAGCTGATTCATAAAGTATAAGAATGTGTAGCTGATTCATAAAGTATAAGAATGTGTAGTTGATTCATAAAGTATAAGAATGTGTAGCTGATTCATAAAGCATAAGAATGTGAAGCTGATTCATAAAGTATAAGAATGTGTAGTTGATTCATAAAGTATAAGAATGGGTAATTGATTCATAAAGTATAAGAATGTGTAGTTGATTCATAAAGTATAAGAAGTGTAGTGATCATAGTAGATGGGATTCATAAAGTATAAGAATGTGTAGTTGATTCATAAAGTATAAGAATGTGTAGTTGATTCATTAAGTATAAGAAGGTATAGTTGATTCATAAAGTATAAGAATGTGTAGTTCATTCATAAAGTATAAGAATGTGTAGTTGATTCACAAAGTATAAGAATGGGTAATTGATTCATAAAGTATAAGAAGGTATAGTTGATTCATAAAGTATAAGAAGGTGTAGTTGATTCATAAAGTATAAGAATGTGTAGTTGATTCATAAAGTATAAGAATGTGTAGTTGATTCATAAAGTATAAGAATGTGTAGTTGATTCATAAAGTATAAGAATGTGTAGTTGATTCAAAAAGTATAAGAATGTGTAGTTGATTCATAAAGTATAAGAATGTGTAGTTGATTCATAAAGTATAAGAATGTGTAGTTGATTCATAAAGTATAAGAAGGTGTAAGTCTCTAGTATAATTGACTCCTGGGTAGACCGTCGCCCACCTGCTGTCCACAGAGAACCAGACGGGACAGGTTTTGTATATATACATTTTTTTCTTCCTAGTCAGTGGTTAAGTATTATGATTATTGTAAGTGGCCGCTCTGTCCTCCTGAGGTACGAAGTATGATTTGATTCCGCACCAGGAGGAGCACTGTACGACTGTTGTGCTGGATGGCCGAGATAAGAGTACTTCTGTTTCCTTAACTTTTTAAGTGCCATTTTGATTCGGAGTGTTGCTATGTTAGCTTAAGGTCTCAGTGGTCCACTTGTTTCAAGATGATGTTGAACTGAAGATGATTCCTCGATTCTACGAATGATTCCCCTGACCAGCGCACCTCGTGGTGACCGCGTTTGACGACGACACGCGCGAAGTGGGAGGGATCTGCGTGTGATGTCGGACCCCAGCTGATCTACTGGACTAGGGACGGAAAAGCGTGTCGAGAGTCTTGGAAGAGACGTTGCTTCTGGCGTTAGGGAAATGTTGAAGTGACGAGGAGGAGGAGGAGTAGCAGTCTCTGGGGTTTCAGGGAAATGAAGATATTCCTCGGCATAAGTTTGGGGTGTGGTTGGAGGTGGAAACTTATTGATGGGGTTAAGTAAGTGTCTTAACAGTGGATTAATGGTCCTGCGGTGTTAACTGATGGCAAACGCGATGGTTATAGATTTTGTACTGCTAAGCTAACATGGAAGACCTTCCGTGTGGCCCTTGATAGTTGTAGATGATGTTATATGAGAGAGGCAAGAATCTAGTCGTTGTTTGTATGGTTGTGAAGGTATTAAGGGAATGAGAACCTGAAGTCATAATCGTGCACTGTTTGCTGCTGTTGCTTCCTCTTAATATTCTCTTCCCCTCCATACTCTTACCTCGTCCTCTTCCGTCGTCCTGCTTCAAATGCAACAGCTGCGAGTGCTGCTGCTGTTGTCTCCTCCTCTTGTCCTTCTCCTCCTCCTACTCCTCCTCCCATTTACCTCCTATTCTCCCTTTTTTACGTGTGGTATATTTTGACCTCTGCTCCCAGGATGTTACTTCCATGCATTAATCCAAAGATTTTCACATTACTTTTTCTGTTTTCAGAAATCTTAGTTTTCATTTCTGTTCCCTCCCTCAAACTTTGGGATTTTTTTCTTATCGTCTCAGGTTTTGTAAACCTTTGTTTTTCATCCAGTTTCTTTGGTTTTTCGACTTTTAGGATGCAATAATTCTCTCTCTCTCTCTCTCTCTCTCTCTCTCTCTCTCTCTCTCTCTCTCTCTCTCTCTCTCTCTCTCTCTCTCTCATAATGAGGGCTGTGTTCATGTAAATCATTGTCTGCTTGCCAGTATCCGTTTGACGACCGCAGCGGGAAAATGATCGCATAACACAGGTGTTTAGCTGCTTTTGATAATACCCGTGCAGTTCCTACCCACAGTAGGAACCCTATCTTTTTTCTTTAACATTATATATAGTTAAATTGCTAATCCCCAGCACCAGTCTGTCATTAGGTCGGTAACAACTGGTTAATTTGGTTCTGCTTCAGGTAGATTTTTTCCTCCTCCCCCTGCGTCTATTCGTTCGGGGAATGGTGTTCCGGACAGGCGTCTTGGATCAGGAGGGACCAGGCTGGGGTTGTGTTGTCGAGGGAGCTTCCGGTCATGCCTCTGGCGTCCGGGGACTCCCTCAGGAGAGAGGTCTTGGGCGTGGTCAAAGCTCCACTGAGTATCGGCGATTGTGCTCATTGCATCAGGGAAACGTACTCTGACACATCGACATCCTGACACCGCCAGAGGTTATTACGTTCTCTTTCCTCTCCCAGAAGGTCGGGGTCACGTCGAGGGATCTCCAGTAGAGTTCTTGAAGGCTTTCATCTTTGTGCCAAGAAAGTTTCCACAATACCTGACGATTATGATACTGCAGGGATCCAGTTATCATACCTGACGATTATGATACTGAAGGGATCCAGTTATCATACCTGACGATTATGATACTGCAGGGATCCAGTTATCATACCTGACGATTATGATACTGAAGGGATCCAGTTATCATACCTGACGATTATGGTACTGCAGGGATCCAGTTATCATACCTGACGATTATGATACTGAAGTGATCCAGTTATCATACTCTGGGGGACAGCTCATATATTACTCAAGGAACCATTCATCACAGTTGATTTGCCCAGTCGTCATACCACAGGGACCTGGAGACCTAATCATCTCACTGAAGGAACACTGTTATCATACTGGAGGAACTTGGTCATCATACTCGACGGGTCTTGTCATATGCTAGGGACTCAGTCTTTGTATTCGTGGGGTTCAGTCATCGACCTCGAGGGTTCCAGTCACAGTAATCGAGGAGTCCTGTTGTCTAGCCTGACACAGCATCAGCAGAGTAAGGAACATGAGGACATAGACGGTAACAGACGTCAGTAGCAGTGAAAACATGATAGCATTAAGGGCAAGGAACACCGGACTAGATGGTGGCAGGATAAAGAGCATTGAAAAGAGCAAGAAGGCATCAACAGCAAGGAGTACAGAGAATGTAACTTGACAAAACCTGGAGTAAATAGCACTAGGAGTTTAAGAACACAGCATCAGGAGCAGTTAGCGTTCACTAAGTAAGTTGACAGTGCGACATGAGTAGGTAACTTGAGGAACATCGGCACACACACACACACACACACACACACACACACACACACACAGACCCTATATGTAATTTCGAGGTGACCTTTGGGTCACAGAGGCTGACAGTTCACCTGGGAAGGGGGGGGGGGGGTTCTTTCATTGGTGTTCTGAATTTCAGGCTATTTCATTGTGTGTGTGTGTGTGTGTGTGTGTGTGTGTGTTTGCTTTTTTTTCACACACACACACAAACAGAGACCGTGGATAACGTTAGTATTCATGCTTTACTGCACGTGGACTTATCCCTGCACTAGTGGTATCGTGCAATCACACGTGCGCGCACGCGACCGGAAACACTTGATCTGTCGTCAGTCCACAGGACACCTGTGCATCACCTTCTGAACACCTGTAAACTGTTAGATGTTACAAATAGTGCCTGTCGACCACCCACAAGAACAGCTGTCATCCGCATGTTCACCAAACATGAACATCGGTGAATCATTTCTCGACTTGCAATGGACTACCCACTAAACCAACTCCGGGCCAGTTGTAAACCATCAAGAGATGAAGTTTACAACGCCTTTAAAGGTCTGGTAGCCACCAAGGAATACATGTAGACCTTTAAGACCAGTCAGTAGTGGGCCATCTGTAGCGAATGTATGGACCAGTGGACCGTCTTTAGACCTCGTATGGATCACTGTGAGGCCGGGGTACTCTCTTTAGACCGTCTGTAAACCTCGTTAATGGGTATATCACACCATCGTCAAACCACAGTACAGGGACGAGGTGCACCCCAGCCGTCGCTTGGTACTTCCGTGTGCAGGTAACTCGACTGCAGATTTCTACAATTAGCTTTGGTTCTGGGCGAAATCAACCATGATGTTTCCCCTTTGCATGGCAGTGCGTATATCAAGGAAGGCCAGGTCGGTGATTTCGGCGAGAATTAGGCGTCATTCTTGTCAGGTAATATACGACTTTAGCGCACACGTCAGTCTTGCAACAGCTGCCAGGGCTTTTTGCACGGTGCACTGCGCTCTTGCGGCGCTCAGGAAAGTCTTTTGTGGACTTGCAATTTTTTTTTTTTCTTTCAGGAATGAAATCTTGTGATGTTAAGTGTGGGTTGTCTTCTGTGATTGCAGGACATTGCAAGTCTGTGTTTGTTTTTGTAGAAAAGTTTTTGCCTATGAATACGATTATTAAACTTTTGAAATATATAAACAGATATACTGAATACGTGTGATGACATTCAGAGAAATAACAGCGTATAAGGTTAATGCATTTGAAAGAATTCAATTCTTTTAGGGAGATTAGAGGGAGAAAATTTTCCACAAGTTACCGGTTGGCAAAGATGGATCCCGTACGATGAAAACCGACAGCGTTTCCTTTTCGAAGTGGTCAGCGTTGCGACAGCAGAACCCACCACTCTGGCTGGTGTAGAGGTTAAGGTTGTTTGGGTTAGGGTAGGTTAGGTGAGGTTTGCGATGTCGTAGCGATATTGTGTGTCTTGCGTTCGTGGACTCTGATGAGGAGACGGTGACAGAATATTGTGTGCAGACTTGTCGTTTAGCAGGAGCGTCAGTGCCGTAAAAGAGAAAGGTTTTTGACCTGCGATATTAATTTTCACCTCCTGAAAATAAAGTTCTATGTTTTGACTCTACTCCCTCATAGCATTTCACATGTAGGGCTGTTACTTGTTAGTACGTCCTGATTGATTAGCCTGCACGAGGACTCTACTGTCTGTGCCCTAATTACACCCTCTTGAGTACATTAGTAAGATCCTTGAGCGCGACAGTTCGACTCTTGAGCACGATGGTTCGACTCCTTGGGTATGATAGCATGATCTGTGACCTGGTCAGCTCACATTGCCGGTCATCATACCTAGTGATGCCGTGCCGTCGTGCCCAAGGGATTAGGTAGTTGATCACAGATACGAAAAGTAGCCGAGAATACTAACCCCAAACCTCTTTTTCGACCTGTCCCACCCTCTCCTCTCCTCTCTTTCTCATCCCATTCTTGCTAACGTTTTAACCATCTCTATTATCCACCTTCCCTTCCTCTTCTCCTCCGGCCTTCTTCCTCCTTTCTCTCTCTCTGTATCACGTTTAACACGTGCAAGGCAGCTTCAGTGTGGGGCACATCTCGTATTAAAGCTGACGTGCGTGCCTTCATTTTTCTGGGGCGTCGTCAAGCTTTTCAGCTTCACTGGCCGACTAATTCTTGATATGTGGTGCGCATATCGCTGGGCGAGGCTGGTATGGCTGTGTGGGTGTGATGGCCGTCTGGTGGCCGCCCTCACGACTTTGTGTGTGCGCTTGTGTGTTCCGGGGAGAGAGTTTGACACTGGTGTGTGTGAAGGTACGTATGTACGACGGGGGTCGGTTTGGTAATTGTCACCAAAATATAATCATTTGTCTCGATGATAATAGACCTGTGGGAATAGATGTTGGTTGGCCTTGAAAAAGCTAAGCTAAATAATAACGTCGCCTGATGCTGGTTCAACCAGAGGGTTATTCTGATGATCAGTAACTTCGTCTAAAACATTTTAGTTTTCTATCATTAAGATTGGAATGAATGACGAAGAAAAGAATCATTTTTAGGCACGAGTCAGTTGAGAATCGTCAGTTCTGATGAGGAGGTGTAGCAAGTTATGAAGACTTAAGAGAACGTGGCATCTAGGTGGTAAGAGTCTGGGTCACGTTGGTGGGAGCAGGTATCGCACCGCGCGGCTGTGGTAAGATCTGGAGCGCTGCCGCTTGTAGTCCTGTTCCCGTCGTATGGCAGCGGTGCCCTGCGGACCGCTGTACACGCCCAGCGGTAGACGATCTAACTACTGCGGTCAAGGAATGATAGCCCTTCCGTCGTGGCGGCACTGTTGCCACCCGCACATAGTTACCTGCTGGAAGTCGTGTAGTTTAACTCTATATTATCGCAATTTAACCTCAAAAATTGTCAGGCATGTATGGGATACGCCCCATAATTAGGAAGGCGTTGATAAGGTCGGCTACCCCGCTGATGGCTTCGCCTCTTTGTGGAAATGTACTTGGTAAATCGCTGATGTACTCCTTAGTGGAATACTGTCGGGTAGACTCAGCTCGGCCATTCGGTATCATCACAGGCCTGTTATTCCAGTGAACAGGTTCGCTCGCATAAGGTCTTTTACGGTGTTAGGAGGAACGGCCCAATGCACGGAGTGTATAGAGTCGATCGCTACAGACATTGATTGTCGCCACGGACGTTCACGTGAAGACAAGTGACGGTTGTGGCCGCTGGACGGAGCTGCGAGCGTCAGTGGTGTCGCCTCGGGGTGTCGGCTCCCGTCCACTCGGCGGAGCCGTGAGTCACTGGCGATGGCGAGGCTGACGCGTAATGGCCCTTGATGACTACTTTCACGGCAAGGGTGTCAGCGCCGCCGACGGGACACATTGGCTGTCGGCACGCCAGCCACTCGGTCAACCAGCCGGCCAACTGGCTAGCTTGCTGGACAATTAGACTACAGGCCATCCAGCATGCCGGACAGGCAGGCTGTCAAGTGTCCAGCTAAACAGCTAGCTAGATAGCTTGGCTGACAGCCAGCTGACCAATCGGGCAGCTAGACAGCCAGCCAAGAGGGCGACTGGAGGTTCGTCCAACCAGCCAGCCAATCAGGCAGCCACCAGGGCAACCAGGCACCCAGTCGTCCCGCCTGCCAGGCAGCCCGGCATGGGTGCGTGATTTAGTTTCCCAGAACAAACTGGAACATCACCACTTACGACACACCGAGAACTTTAGACTTCTGACTCGAAGCGTCTTCAACTGCTGGACTCGAAGCGTCTTCAACTGCTGGACTCGATGCGTCTTCAACTGCTGGACTCGAGGTGACCTTATTAAAAATCTTGGGTGATGTAGGCTAGGTTAAGTAACTTGTAACTTAGTAACTCGTCTTTCGCTTGTCTGTCAGAGACGGATGACGTCCTCGTTTATAATGTGAAAAAAAGGTAGAAAAAAAGAGGACGCTTGCTGTCCAGATTCCCGCCACCCCCACCCCCCCTCCCAGGCCTTAATTATTTTGGGGGGGGGGCGGATAATCAACGGTTGGGCGGCTTAAGTGAAGCTTTCTTGTGCATGTGACGAACGAGGAGAGTTTGCAGAGTCTAATTGTAGGATTAAGGGTTGTCGCTGAGGGGGGGTTTCGTTAGTGGTTGGTTGGTTTGTCGTCACTTTGGTTTGTTTGGTCGCGTTGGAGGTGTGAGGTTGGGGCCAGCGTGGTGGTGGGGGGAGGGGGGTGGGATTGTCTGTATGTACCAGTGGTGTGTGCAAGGGGGATGGAGACCTGCCGGGGTGTGCCTTGGTGATTGTGATTTTATATTTCCAGTTTCGTGTCTCGGTTTTTTTTTCTTTTTATGTTCACATGATGATTATACGGTTGCCAAAGATTTTGAAGTATTGTAAGTTGTATAGAATTCTGTTATGTTTTTACTCTTAGTAATCCACAGTTACCAGACAGTAATACGTGACATCTCGGTATGAAATGCTAATCCACAATGTCAGTAGTTAAAATCTCAACTTAAAACATTAATCCACAATTACAAAACTTAAGATCTCAGTATGAAGCACTAGGACTGTGTATGTGCTGCATCTCCCGGGCTGTTCATCCCCACGCTGACCTATTATGACCCCATAAAGATGTCCTTCTCTCTCTAGACTGTGAGAAATCATTGGATGGGAATTCTGTCATAAAGTGATCCTCCAGCTGTCCAGTGTAAGAGGTGGCAACAGGCTTGCTTATCTTCTGCATGTGAAAATTTATTTAAAGTTCGGTCACGTTTAAAGTTAGGTTACATTTAAAGTTAGGTCCCATTTAAAGTTAGGCCACATTTAAAGTTAGGTCGCATTAAAGTTAGGTCACCTTATCAGTACTTTATTGATGGGTTACGTCCTGGTTGCTGAGATGTCTGTCATGAGTTGTTGAGTGTTGTGGCTGTGAGTGTCATAGCAGTCTATAGTTCCCAGGTGTTTGCAGCGATGACTCTGTATGGTCTGCTGAGCAGAGGCCATCCTGCTGAAATGCTCCTTGTCGGTGTAAATGTACGACTCTCTGTGTTGACCTGGCGGAAATTTGTCGACCAGAGAGATTCTGAAGCATTGAAAAACTAGTCAATCGGTACGAGAGTATGAATTCTACCTCGGGGATCTAGGCATTCTCTCTCTCTCTCTCTCTCTCTCTCTCTCTCTCTCTCTCTCTCTCTCTCTCTCTCTCTCTCTCTCTCTCCCAGCTAAAAGATCAGGATTGGGAACCCCGGTGTTAAAGTTATACCTTACCATTATGGCATTGAGGGTGAGCGCATACAGACTCGTGTGGAGAGCTTGGAGCGTGTACGCTACTCCGTATCATCCAAGTGAGAGAGCAAGAGCTAGGGAGCGAGCGTGTTGTTCACTTATTCCCTGATGCTGTGAGTTTACTGTGGCGTTTACGAATGGTTTCAAGATGTTGGAAGCGTCTTATGGTCGGCTGCTGTGTACGCTCAGGTCTACCGTCGGGGGAAAACACAAAGTTTCTGGTCATGTTAATGGGTTAAATCCAAGAGATTTGAATTGATTATCCCTTCTAACCCTTTGACCTTTTACACACACACACACACACACACACACACACACCGCAGAGGGACTCATCATGCACACAGAGAATCATTTGTATGTGTCACTGAGCCAATTAAACTCCAGCCGAAGTAGTGAACAACCGTGTTGATGAGTCACCTGGCATACATCACCTGGGTTCCGCCCAGGACTCCTCGACTCCTATCACTGAAGGAACACAGCTGACGACGCCCTGGACACACACCACACTGGGCTACACTTATTAGGTGGGCTAGACGCTCCTTCCCGTTAACTTGTGGCTCATTTTGTAACTATCCGTTGTGAATATCTTCCCTCTGGGATATGAGAAGGAGCCTTTCGGTCCTTTGTGATCCTTTTGCGCTGCCGCTCACGAGATGACCTGGGGGGGTGAAACGATAAATTCTGGCTATGATACCGCCACTAATGTTATTCTAAAAGTCTGTCCATTAACGAGATATCCTGATGGGTTTGCCATCCAAATATTCTAACATCGGCTTCCACAGTGTGTATGCTTATGTCAAGACTAAAGGAATATGTCTTAGATGTCTGTATTGTCCAGTTGCATACATGATATGAGATTCCTTATGTCTAGAAGCTCAGTTCAAGGTTAAAAAGTACAAGAATTATGAAGACTTTGTTTTATGATGTATGAGTTAATGTCTACACACACTTGACTGTATGAAGCGGTATGTGCACATGTCCATTTGTACCTACGTGTATGTATGAATTTGCGTATTCTAAAGTAATTGCATAGTTGAGTGCGTATACTAGTGTGTGGTCGTGCTAAATGGTAGACCTTAACATGCATCAGATTTAGATTTTAAGCCCATGCATGCTGATAATGTACCTACAAGTTGTAAGAAAATCTTGGGAGTTACAGTGTAAGAACATTTCTGCCAACTGTATGTTCAGCAAGTTTTATGAAGCCTATGTGAGCGAGTGCGTCCTTTCTTTGTGTGTTCCTGGCGCTACCTCGCTAACGCGGGAAACGGCGGACAGTGCCTTTTCGTGGCTTGCCGTAGCGGCGTAACGTGAGGGGACACACGACTGAGGCTTCCGTCGTCTGTTCGTGCTTTTCGGAAGTGATGACACAGGAGGGGAGGATTTGCTTTGTACGACGTTCAGAATATATTTTTTATACCCATTCCCCCAAATATATATATATGTGTGTGTGTGTGTTTGTGCGTACTTTGTAAAATGTGTATTTATGTACGTTATTTACGTACTTTATCGAATTCATTATTTTGCGTAAATTTACTTCGTTGTGGTGGGGTAAATCATGCTGCCGTTTATATTAACATCAGAATTTCAGTTGTGACGATGGGAGATCTGTTCAAGTGCTTGGCTTTAACGACACTTCTGATGTGCGGGTTGGGCTCTGAAAATCCCCTAATAACGCGGTGGAGGTCAACGAAGACCGGAAGACGGATGTTTAACGAGCCTGCGAATCAACGCCAACGAGGGTAATACACGTTTATTAGGTAATTATCCGACCCAGGTGACTTTGATCGTAATTGAACATGGTAACATTCTAGGGGGTGATGCATCCCTCCCACCCCTCTCTCTCTCTCTCTCTCTCTCTCTCTCTCTCTCTCTCTCTCTCTCTCTCTCTCTCTCTCTCTCTCTCTCTCTCTCTTGTGGTCCCACTCTTTGCATGATAATGGGTCTGGCGCTGCTGCATAATTAAGAGTGTTTTATTCTCCAATTTTCACCGTAATTGTTTGTCGTAACGTCGGAAACAATAATTAAGCGCATGCAGCTGCCATCACCACCTTGGACCGGCTAGAGACGCGTCGAGGAACTCCCGCACACACCCAGCAACAGGAGTTATGACTGCCCGACCTGAGTTTCCTAGACGAAGGCAGCGATGGAGTTTGAGTTCAGCAGCGATCGTTAACGCTGGACATCAGACCAGAAGTAGTAGACACCAGCTCAGCGCCACTAGAAGCATTAGACACGGGATGAACCTCCAGGGAAGTCTTGGTCACCAGGTCATCACATCTGGGAGTATTGGTCACTTATACAGCAGTGATGGAAGTGAATGATGGACAACAGATGGACAATGATGGTAGGGAAGAGCTCGAGGTTAGTGGTGATGGAGACGATGGACGCTGGGGTAAAAGTGGTTCCACAACCCAGCCAAGGCGTTCACCTCGAACCCGAGCGTCATGCGCCGTCAGTGTTGGTCGTTCCATATACACTTCCGTAAAGACTTTGACTTAAAAACGATGTTGAATTTTAGTGCATATATCAGCATACGTCACATGTGGCCTTGAGCGTCCGACTACACCATACACAGTCGTGCTAAACTGATGCAAGTGGGAGTAAACTGGAGGCAAGTTAAGCTGGAGGTCATGGCACACTCCGAATGAAACTGTCGAGGGAGAATGTAGCTTTATAGGGCTTGTGTCTTGCACAGCAGAGCCCATGACAGAAGACTCGAATGATGAATTCCTAAGCTAAGAAAGCAGACTCCAAGACCATTGCTAGGAGAACAAAGGACCAGATCCAACTCCTGAGAAAACTGGTGCGGAGATGTAGTGTTTGGGAAACTATATAAGTTTTAGTGTGTTCGTCTCTTATGCAGAGCTCAGTGCTTAGTAATGTGGGTGTTCAGATCTAACCTGGGAGAAGTAGGTGCCGGAATCCAGAAAACTGTGTCACACGTCAGTTTGACGAAAACAGTGCTGAACAAACAAGTGTCGAGGTCCAGTAATAACAGAACAGGTACCTGCCCACGTTTGATAAGAAAACGTGCTGATATCCAATGAATCAAGGCACCATAACCTTGCGAAAACTGTAATATGATGACGTTATTTTACGTTAGCTCAGACTGGATGTCATTCACTTATGCGCCCTCGAAGATATTTGTATTGTAAGCATGCAGATGCATGTAATGTGTACTTGCAAGCGAAGGTTTTGTGGCGTAGCGTGTCTGAATGGAATAACTAGTACAACTCAATACTGTATATCTTCTGTTGTCTTTTCTCAAGCAGTTGGACATCATCTGCCTACGTGGTTGGACGATATACCTTGTTATGGTAGAATGGTCTGCAGTGAATGGAAGGGACGAGAGCAGTACTTCATTGGTGTTATTTTCTCCCATCAGTTGGCTCCTCGTTGCAGTGAGTACGTTTTGTGTAATGGTTCTGTACTGTGACTCACAAAATGTTGTATACATTACACCTGCTGGGGTGAGGAGAACAGGCAGAGCGGAGGAAACCGACGTTGTTGAAGGGAAATTCAAGAGCATTATGTGATTTTGTAGATAATGCTGTTCGGAGGTGTGAAAGTATTATCTTTTCACCCAGTGTTTCCCCCTCCCCATATGAAGACAACACCCTTACCAAAGTACCTAAATGTGGTCATTATCGTCATCGTCATCATCATCGTGTCACTTTACGTCAGGATCAAAACCCGGCTTGATACAAGTCTTGTCATGATTGCTTACTGCAAACGTGTTGAGTCGCATTCACGAAAGGTTGCACGTACACGCACAGCCACGCACATATACCCACACACGCGCGTACTCTCTCACACGCACACTCACACACGCACACAACTCAGAGAGGACATTACCTAACTGAGCTACAGAACACGAATTCAGGGAAAGGAAGCCTTGCGTAATAAGCCTTTTTGGATTTAGAGTGAGCTCCGAAAGAACAAAAGGGCAGGGGATTGTATGTATCAGAACTAACAGAAGTATTTGAAACTGCATTACATAAGAGGGCGATAGAAAAGCTGAATCATCAGGCAGGAATAAGGGAAGGTCTCTTCAATGGTTAGATAGTTAACTCTGTGGAAGTACACGGAGGACTCGTATCAAACGAGCCCTCCCGAAATGGGTTGGGGTTCTCAAATGGCGCGCCGCAGGGTTTATTCCTGGGACCATTGGTATTCCTGATCTATGTAAACGACTTACAGGTTGGATTGGATTCGTACCTAAATATACTCGCGGCTGATACCAAGGTCATGAGGATAGTAAAATGACGATTGCATCTGCTTACCATTGACCTAGACAATCTCCAGAGTTCACCTGATACAATAATGAGGATGGTATGGAAAATAAGCTGCAGGACTTGGCAGTCGACATTGTACCCAATCTATCGCCGGAGCTCATCCTTTGGATAATTGTAAAGGAGACAAACTGTGTCCTAGAAAATATTAGCATGGCATTCAAGTACAAACTGATCGCATCGTATATAAGGCCAAAGCTGGAATATATCTGTCAAGTTTGTTCACCGACTTAAAGAAGCACACTAGGGAAGGTCCAGAAGAGGACATCAAATATGGTACCAGAGTTGAGAGAGCTGAATTATGGTGAGAGGTTAGAGGCCATAAGTATGCTTACCATGGAGGAGAAAAGTTTTTTAAGTTTTTAAACCAGTTTGATGATGTCAGCTGGGACCAGTTCTTTAAAAGATGCAAAGAGAGAACAACCAGAGGCCATAGCATGAAATTAAGCAAGAAATTTGGTAGAAAAGACGTGAACAAGTACCTTTAGAGAGTGGCAGTGGTGGAGGAGTGGATTCAACTGAGACGAGAATGTGAACGATTTTGTGATTTTATAAAATTTGTAAGATTGTATGACTGAAGAGAAAGTACGGGACGGGGCTCCACGAATGTAGAAATCCCTCCCGTACAATAGGAATAGGTATTAACACACACACACACACACACACACACACACACACACACACACACACACACACACACACACACACACACACACAAACTTGCTTGCTTGTTTCTTTGATTGTTTGATGTGCAGCGACCACTTGCACTTTGCTCACTACTTGTTCGATAACGCCCTTCCCCATGTCTCTCTCTCTCTCTCTCTCTCTCTCTCTCTCTCTCTATATATATATATATATATATATATATATATATATATATATATATATATATATATATATATATACACACACACACAAAAAGTACACAAGTAGCTAGTTTTCATAAGATGCAGGTAAACCCACAAGGTGGTTTTTACCTGTGTGTATATATATATATATATATATATATATATATATATATATATATATATATATATATATATATATATATTGCTATCTATTTGCGATATTGAAATGATTTCTTCATACATCAGTTCACTGTGACGGGGCTTCCATCATTGTGGCTATATAATTACCCAACCTTGGACTCGGGAGTGTACAGCTCCCCCGGGAATATATACAGAGACCTTGACGCAAATCATGCATCATGCCTTTTGTATGAAATGTTAAATCTCCAGCCCCAGATTATTCTTAATTCATGCTAATTATCCTTGAGCGAGTGGAAATGTTATAGGTTGTGATGATTATGTATACGGGATTTCTGACTGTACCCCTCCTTGTGCACGTGTGTGATTGTCTTAATGTATATATATATGTAAAAAAAGAGTAAATTTGAATACGTTTTTATGTGGTGTCCAGCCTCTAGCCTCCACCGTCTGTGTTACCCTGGTAGTCCATCAGTCTCCGTGATTAACTGTATGTCCTTAACAGGGAGCCAGCATCTAATTTTGGACCGTCGTGAGATTGAAGGATTAGATTTATCGGGTGTTCGCTGCATTATATCGCTCATTACATCTTGACCACGGTGGTGTTATGACCTCTGACCACGACCTTACGAGCTCTGGGTATGATGGCCTGGCCTTAGACCTGACCGTCAAGGGTCATGTGAAAAGGCTTGGCCGTTCATACCTAAAGGTTGCGCCGTCCTGCTTCTAGGGCATTACTGTTGTGATCAAGGGTAGCATAGTCGTGGTGGAAAATTCAGTCGTGTTCATGAGTCGTGCTGTCGTACACGACGGTCGCACTGTCAAGGGTAAATCGTCGTAACGAAAACTGAACCACTGTTTTTTTTTCTTCCTCCGTTAATCACATGAATATTTTCTGTAATGCTTTAAACCATGAAGTCTTTCCATGTATGTACAGTGGCCATTCGTTGTCTGATTGTGGTCATTAAGTACAATTACGCATTCGGCAGGCCCCGAACACAAACACAGACGAGCTCTCTCTCTCTCTCTCTCTCTCTCTCTCTCTCTCTCTCTCTCTCTCTCTCTCTCTCTCTCTCTCTCTCTCCTTCCTTTGTAGAGATAAAAGCATTTGAATACTGCTGTGTGCGGACGCGTACTCACCCAGCTTCTCCAGACTTTCTACTTTATGGACAGCACTTGGCTGCAAAGCAACACTGTTATTTAGTTCCCTTAGGAGTTTTAGATCGACGGAATCTGTTAGGCTTGACGGGAGTGTAAATAGGCGGAAGGTTATGTCTGAGTGCGAGTCTGTGTGTGAACAAGCACTTGCTTATGTTTGACAACGTGTGTGAACAAGCACTTGCTTATATTTAACTGCGTGTGTGAGCAAGCTCTTGGTTACGTTTGAGGGAGTGTGAACGGCGTTCTCCTAAGTGTGAAGGAGTGAGTACTGACACTTGATTATGTTCGGGAGGAGTAATTCATTTGTTTATGCTTGAGGGTGTAGGAAAGGCACATATTTTTATGCTTGTGGAGGGTGAACTTGGCACTTGTTGCTGCTGCATTGTGTATTTAATACACTTGAAGTGTACAGTATTTGGTCATGTTCAGAGAAATGTAGACGGTATTTGCTTATGTCTGTGGGTCTTGCGTGTCGTTGGGGACTTTTAGAGTAGTGGGAACGCCTCTAGTGTATCTAGAGGAGCACAGAAGGTATTTTTGTTTTATTTGGAGTAGTTCAATCAACACTGTACCTTCAGAAACTGTTTGTTAGGTTGGGTTAAGCTGACTCTGGTTGGGAACAGAAGACGAGGACGAAATTTGTGAACGATATCTGTTTGGTTTGAGTAAGGTTGGTTAAGTTTGCTAAAGTTTGATAGTGTCTTAATCATCATTAGTTCGCGTCTTTTAAGTAGATGAAGGACTCTTTTGAGTACTCCTACCCTTGGCGTCCACGTCCATATTTAACTTGATGTGCGCGTCTACGTCTTGGGTGAGTTATACGTACAAGTTCAGCTCTCAGCCAAGGTTTGATGTCACTTTATGTACATTTGCGTATTCATGAACGCTTCAGCATCCCACTGCAAACGTTTACGCTCTAGAGGCGAAGTTCGTCGTAGAGATCACTCATATCGTAAGTCGTAGAATGTCATTCGTCTCTGAAAACCATTACGTGTATATGAGGCAGTAATGTAGTATGTGTTAAGCTCAGGCCTTAAGGCAGTGGTATCTGTACAGGGCAGACGTATGAGCATCTATTGTGAAGCATTTAGGAAGACTGTGTAAGGTAATAGCAATCATGTGAAGGTATTGTCAAAGTTGTGTAAGACTGTGTAATGTACCTGGTAAAAGTACGCAATTATACATAATGAAAGTTTGTTAGAATATTTATTGTGGAAGAAGAGAATAAAACTTTTATTTAAGGAAAAGTATCTAATGGAGAAAAGTTTCTATGAACCTGATCCAAGACTCTGCATGGAAATGCATGAATGTTCTGTGTGGAACTGGTCCAAAAGTTTGTGTAAAAATATAGTTTCAGTGGAACCGGTCCTAAAAGAGTTTTCTCCCAGCCAAAAATAGCTTGTAAGTAACTGTTAAGTAATTTCATATAAGCAGCAGGAGTTCGTATACCACTGGGGATATATTCACACTAACTAGTTCTTGGGATGGAACAAGAAGGAACATCTCGTGAGGGAATGTGTGTTCAGTAGAGATGTGGACGAAATATCAGCGTCTCGTTTGTGTTGCGAGATACAGTTTTTGCGTGCTCGCGGTCTATAGCTATAGCCGGATTGCGAGATGCGCACGTGTGTTATCGCGTGTGACCGAGGCAAGAGCAACGGGACATCTACAGGAATACATGGGCGAGGCAGATAACGGAAGACATGATATGATGTGTGACGATGTTTACTGCTGGAGCACAGGACACGAGAAAACTAGATGACCGAAGCCAAGATGTTTTGTGACGAGGACAGTACATAGGAAAGCTAGACAGCGGAAGACGTGATGTTTTGTGACGGTTTTCTCCTGGGGGACAGCACATGGGTAAGCCAGGTAATAGATGTAATGTATGACGGTGTTACCTTATGGTGGACAGCACATGGGAAAGCCAGACAAAGGACAGATGTAATGTGTGACAACTTTCCTGTTGGAGAACGGGACATGGGAAAGCTAGGTAACAGAACAGAATAACAGAAGCCGTGAAGTTAAGGACAATGCTGTCTGCTGAAGGAGAGTAATAATATCCCTCAGTGTAGGGTGCGAAGAACAGGATACGCCCGGGCTGGCGAGGGAGTGCACAACGGATGTATTGCTTATAATCGATCATTTAGCGTGTGCGTTTTTGCCTCATTTCCATGCAATTAGATATTAGGTCTTCCTGTGAAGGGAGGGAGTGAGAGGGGCAGTGGTTTTGCGGTCACTACCCTATCTTGCTGTTGCTGCTGCACTTTTTCCCCCTCAGCTTACATTATAGTCTTGTCTTGACCATTAATGTGGCTGGGTGTTATCACTGGTTAATCTGAAGTGTTCCAGCATCAGCTGTGTCGCGCACCTGGACCACTCAAAGGTCACTGTTGACGAGTTTGAAGTTCAGTTTTTGTCATGCGTCAATCTGCCTGTAACTTGTTTTCGGTTAATAGACTCGTATGCTTTTATGAGCTCATTGACTGAATGTAACTTAATTCATTATTTATTTCAGATGTCTCTCCAGTTGAGGTTCTACAGCTTTGATGTAAGACTACGGTTGCCCTACTTATTGCTGACGGAGGTCACTTTACAAGATAAATTTCTCCATTTTCTTTTCACTTGTCTCTTGTGATGAGTGTGTCATCATCAAGATTACTTGTCTAAGTGGTACGCAGCTGTGGGGCAATTGAAAGGTTTTGTTCAATTATGCTGTTAATTTTTTTTCTAACATCAGATTAGTGTATTTAAATGGCGTGTCATTATATAAATGTGTGTGTGTGTGTGTGTGTGTGTGTGTGTGTGTGTGTGTGTGTGTGTGTGTGTGTGTGTGTTACGGTGTGGTACTGGACTCTACCTATTTATGCTTACACCGCAAGTGAAACGTTATCGTCGTCAATTAACAGAACGGGAGTTCAGTCTCGTCAAGGAACTTCTCACTGCAAAGGTATCTATCACCTCTCTGCTTCAGATTGTAGCGCAGCTTCGAAGATGCGGGAGCCCCATGATAGTGATCCTAGGGTTATATATATATATATATATATATATATATATATATATATATATATATATATATATATATATATATAAGCAAGGTTATTAGCTTCAGCGGAGTTGAGTAATAGGTTAGTTGGGATGTGAGTTTGAATGGAAAAAATTGGAAGTGAAGTGTTTTTTGATATTTGTTAGTGGACATTGCAACGAATGGAACCATGGAAGCGGAAGTGAGTGGGTGAGGGAGCGAAGCATCTGGGAGCAGTGATGAATAAGTGGAGAGAACGTTATCTGGGAAGGCAAAAATGGCTATCTTTGAAGAAATAGTTGTTCCAGCAATATTATGTGGAAGCGAGGGATGGGCTATAGATAAGGCTGTGCGGAGGATAGGTGTGTTGGAAATGAAATGTTTGAGGACAATATGTGGTGTGAGGTGATTTGATCAAGTGAGTAATGAAAGGGGAAGAGAGACATGTGGTAATAGAAATTGTTAATGAGAGAGCAGAAGTGTGTGTGTTAAAATGGTTTGGACATATGGAGAGAATGAGTAAGGAAATGTTGACGGTGAGGATATTTGTGTTCGAAGTGGAGGGAACAAGGAGAACCGGGAGACCAAATTGGAGATGGAAGGATGGATTGAAATAGATTTAGAGTGGTCCAGATCTGAACATGCAGGAGGGTGAAAGGCGTGCGCAAAATAGAATGAATTGGAACGCTGCGTTATACTGGGGTCGACGAGTTGCCAGTGGACTGAACCAGGGCATGTGAAGCATCCGGTATAAACCATGGAAGGCCTGTGGGGCTTGGATGTGTATAGGAAGCTGTAGTTTCGGTGCATTACACATGACAGCTAGGAAATGGATGAGAGCGGATGTGAACTTTCTTCGTTTCTTCCTGACGCTGCTTAGCTAACGCGAGAAACTGCGATTGAGTATGGAGGGACGGAGGATATATATATATATATATATATATATATATATATATATATATATATATATATATATATATATAAGTGTGTGTGTGTGTGTGATGCTGACCTACAAGAGAGCAGTTGGCTGTGACCGTTCGCTTGCTCTCTGTGTTCCTTTCGCATACCACTGATGCGCTGTGTGACACTGGTGTAATTTCATGTCAAGGCGAGGGACTTTGGCCCCCGTGAAAATATCTGAACGTAATTAGAAAAAAAAGAATCCGGGTGGAAGATCCTCAAGAAGAACCTGCATTTAAACCCGAGCTGATTATAAAGGTATGTGATGCGTTTTAGGGAAGTGGAGATGTGCGCGTTTAGAAAAAACAAGTTTAGTCTCGAGCACGTGTGATGCGTTATCAAGACTCTGTGACCTGTGGAGGAGTGTGACCTCTCACCGGAGACTGGAACCAGTCAACAGATGAACCTGCTGATACGAGGCTGGCACCACCGACCAGGGTCTAGACCCACACACTGAAGGCTAAACCACTCACAGGCGACTATAACCACTCGCTTCGGGTTGGTTGGAACCACTTTCTGAGGGTCAGAACCGCTCGCATGGGTTCAGAACCGCTATCACCACACACCGGAGGCAAGAATCACTCGCTATTTTGCCCTGTGGCGGCCATATCATATGATGGCTCGACATGAAAGGAACAAATGTTTGATGAAAGACCAATTATATATCATTTGAAGTGTTTTGGTTCAGTTAATCCGGTGGTTTAGAAGAGGATTACATTGCAAAAAAAAAAAAAAAAACTTCCCCGGGTTAATAGACAGAAGACGGGCGTTAATGATGGCATTAGTTCGTCAGATGAGCTAAAAAGGAAAGGAAATGAGGATCTCTGAAGAATAATGAATCTGAATTGAAGGCAAGAACTCGTCATTCTGGAAGGAGTTGAATTAATGGTAGAAGTAAGTATGTGCATGAGGCGAAGGTGTGTAGGATACGACTGGGTGACTGCAGGCTGATACCAGAGGATACAGATTGTAAGACATGGAAAGATTATTTCATACTACTGATTGGAACCTGCGGTGAAAGACTCATCTCCATTGTTACATAAAGGAATGGCTCATGGGAAAACTGAGAGACGAGTATATGGATTAGGAAGTCATTACAAAGGAGAAAGTTACAAAGGAAGTTCAGCTCATAAAGAATGGGAAAACTGGGTGTATACAGATTAAAGAGATGGTGAAGAATGTAGGTGAAAATAGTGTGGAGTATGAAAATGAGATGTGCGTATGAAAGCAGCGTGGGAAAAGTGATTTGGTGCCGAATGACTAGACGAAGGCAGTATTACTCTACTGTATTAAGGAAAGGGATTGAAAGTGATTGTAAGAAGTGTTAAGAAAAAGATTCTCCTAAGCAGAGGTGGCAAGGTGTATGGTAGGTTAGTGTTTGGTCGTCGTTTTAAAAGAATTAGTGGATCTGTTCGTGAAGGGCAGGGTGCGTTCAAGGAAGGGAAGAAGGTGTGTCGACAAGTAATGAAGAAGAGGAAAAAGCGTGCGTAACATTTATGGCATTAGAAGAGGCATATGATAAAGGCAGGTTGGGAAGTTATGACTGCATGTGTTGTGCATGGAAGAGTTTAAAATGTTAAGAGCTTTTGTAATGAAAGCAGTGAATGTGTGAAAGAAAATAAAGGTACGAGAGACTGGTGTGAAATAAAATGTGGTTGTGTGTAAATGTTTCATGGCGTTATCATGGGTATGTGATTCTTTATCGACGCGCCTTTACGTAAAGTGAGAATGAAGTGGAATGATTGTGGTGTGACACTTAACAGTGGAGAAACAGAATGTAGAGTTGCCGTAGTTGTTGTATGCAGATGGTGCCGAGTTATGAGCTAAATCAGAAGTGTTGATAGCATGGTGAGTCGGTTCGATGACGTATGTCGTTGGAGGAGGATGAAAATGAATGCGAAGAAAAGTAAAACGCTAGATTTCCAAGGGCTGGGAGATCAGTGTGTAAAAATAATTTGAATCGTGTAAAACCGCAAATTTTGGATAAATTCAAATGCTTTGATATAAGTTCAGTAATGATGGTAGTGGGAAAGCTGGAGCTGAAAGAAGAACCATGTTAGGGAAAAAATAAAGCTGTGATGATGAATATGAAGAGTGGAGTGTGCAAGGAGCCTACGTGAAGTAGTACTGGTACCACCGCTGATGTATCGATGTAAAACCACACAGTGTATTCAGGCACGTTGAGTGTAGGTGAACAAAAATAAGAACACTAGTGATGGATAGTTTGAGTAATATAGCTGGACACTGGATGATAAATAGAATGAGGATGTGAGAGTTAGGTGGTGTGAGAGAGTTAAGTTGTATGAGGATGTGAGAGTTAGGTGGTGTGAGAGAGTTAAGTTGTATGAGGGAGTGAGAGTTAGGTGGTGTGAAGTGAGTAGAAAGGCGCGCGCGTGATTGAAGGTCTTTCGGGAAGGTATGGTCATGTAGAGAGTGTGTGGGTCAAGAATATATATATATATATATATATATATATATATATATATATATATATATATATTCTTTCTTTTCTTTCTTTCAAACTATTCGCCATTTCCCGCCTTAGCGAGGTAGCGTTAAGAACAGAGGACTGGGCCTTTGAGGGAATATCCTCACCTGGCCCCCTTCTCTGCTCCTTCTTTTGGAAAATTAAAAAAATTATGATGAGAGGGGAGGATTTCCAGCCCCCCCGCTCCCTCCCCTTTTAGTCGCCTTCTACGACACGCAGGGAACACGTGGGAAGTATTCTTTCTCCCCTACCCCCAGGTATATATATATATATATATATATATATATATATATATATATATATATATATATATATATATATATATTCCTATAAGTCCACGGGGAAAATGAAACACGATAAGTTCCCAAGTGCACTTTCGTGTAATAATCACATCATCAGGGGAGACACAAGAAAGAAATATAAGTCAGTGATTATTACACGAAAGTGCACTAAGGAACTTATCGTGTTTCATTTTCCCCGTGGACTCGTAGGAAAATCTTGATCACGCGCAAAATTGTGATCCTTTCCAACATATATATATGATTTTTTTTTCTTTATTTCATACTATTCGCCATTTCCCACGTTAGCGAGGTAGCGTTAAGAACAGAGGACTGAGCCTTTTAGGGAATATCCTCACTTGGCCCCTTTCTCTGTTCCTTCTTTTGTAAAATCAAAAACGAGAGGGGAGGATTTCCAGCTCTTCGCTCCCTTCCCTTTTAATCGCCTTCTACGACACGCAGAGAATACATGGGAAGTATTCTTTCTCCTAACCCCAGAGATAATAATATATATATATATATATATATATATATATATGAAGAGAAGTATACTGCGGAAGAGATGGATATATGTAGTTAGAAAATTGGTTTGGTTTGGTTTGGTTTTGGTTTGGTTTGGTTTATCCATCAGGTGAAGATGCCGTAGGAGTGACTGAGGATGGAATGCATTGGAGACGATTCATGCTCGGACGTGGCTTTGATGAAGACATTGGTCTCACGTGACGAGTCAACTTAGTAAAGTGAGAAGGAGTAAGATGTACTTTTATGAATGTGGTGATCCACATTCTACTCTTAACACCCACTGGGCATGAGTTGAGGATGTGTGTTTACATGACGTTTCGGAGTCTGCATGCGCCTGGTCTGCCCCAGTAGATTGGGAATGGAGTAGATAGATGTTTTGGCTGTGTTGTCAGTTTTTCCTTCAGACTCGTGATATCTTCTCCCCTACACACACAGTTGAACTCGGGACATAATGAAATACACAAACGCCCAAACGCGCGCACTCACACAGGCTGGTGCACCAACATTTTAACTGATAGTTCACAGCCCGTAGTTGTAGACCATGCCATATCTAGTGCCTCCTAGGTAAAAAAAAAAATCAGTCCCTCAAGGAACTATACTTGCACCCCTCCTGTTCCTAATCATTATTTGTGACAGTGACGTAAACACGAGCCACGGTTTCTCATCATCCTATGTACATGATAGAGGAATAAGTATCAAAATCATATCAAGGTGCAGTATGCTTATAATTTAGAGGACCCTTCAAACACTCGGGGCCCAAGGCTCTTCAGTGCCTTGCCAGCTATCACTAGAAACCCCATGGGATGCTCACCAGAGAAGTTTAAGAGTGATCTAGACATTATCTACAAAGTGTACCAGACCATCCAGGCTGGGGAGACCATGTGGACCTGATTGCTGCGGCTTCCAGCAGCTCTGTCGACCAACGACCCAATACAACACCGTGGGCCTTGTCTGGATTGTGGAGGTGAAGGCTTCACCAGGTATTCACCAAGTATAAGATTGCTTCATTTACCCAGGGTTCCTTGCGGAAGGTGTAAACCTAACTACATTTTTGATTACAGCAAAATGAAAAGTTTCTTCCCTCTTGCCAGACGTTCCTTATTTTATTTCTGTTCTTAAAGAGAATCACTGACAAGGAATGCGAGGATTATTGCAGTCACTTCTTAACCACAATCGCTGGGCTTATTTCAAATGTTGGTCCTGAATATTACCACAGATATTCTTCTCGAGTTATGTGAAAAGTAATTCAGTCTAGGATAATTTTGTACATCTTAGGTATTCGTAAATGCTTTATTCATATATGAATGGCCTTGGATGGACGCACATTCGCATACACACATATACACTTTTTATTCCTCTTTATTTTATGGGAATGTCATACAGTAATGTAATTGATGGCAGTTTATTTTCATAAAGAATTCGTTCTGTTGTGGAAGTACCAGGTTTGTGTAATGTTTTCCCTCAAACTCGTGTACATTACCTAGAGACGCTTCTCATGAAGCTACAGCAGTGTGTGGCAATGTACTTAGATAACGTAATGTAAGGATGGCTGTTAAACCTTACTTCATTATTTTTTTGTCTACGCTTGATGGTTCTGTCGCCTCGGAAATCACAGGACGGTGTGGTTCGAGACTCGTGTGGGGGTTAGTTTATTGGATTACAATTTTTGTGTTGCCTAAAGCAGGAGGAGGAGGAGGAGGAGGAGGAGGTAGAAGACGAGGTTCCATGTTTGCAACGCTTAATCCATGCCTCTCCTTGTTTTGATGTATAATACACTGCCCTTCCTGGAATTACGCAGGGTCTCTTCCCCTCATTTGGAGTACGAAATTTAGGGTGGACGAACGAAGCTGCCAGAGAGGTTAGAACGCATGAGATATTTGAATGGAGAAAGGAACCGCAGTAAAAGGTGAGGACAGGTAGAAAACTAGTCGTTTAAAAGAATGAAGGTTAAAGGGCAAAGGTCGTCCATACGTTTGACTGATAATAGAAGGAAATATGACAAGAAAAAGAATAAGAGGAAAGAATAGAAAGAATGACGGGTGAAAGAAATGAGAAAAAGAACCTCGGGTAAGTCTTGCTGGTCGTGGTAGAGGTTGGACCACACGCTGTTGGTGGAGGTGGAAATAAAGGTGGTGGTGGAAGAAAAGAACTGAAATGAGAGTAGAACAGACAGTGACGGTGAAATGGGGGACAGACGTGAGGGACAGAGAACGGAAGAAGTCCATCTAAGAAATTCGAAGATACTGATGGTAATTACAATGACCATGATGGTGATGGATGTGGTGGTGGTGGTGATGATTACGATGATGGAGTAGAGCTAATGAGGGCAACGTCTCGGAATCATTTACTTACAACTGTTTTATTAATAAGAGTCGGGGACGTAATTTGGGCATAACGCATAAACTGTGGCAGTGTGTTATTTAGCCTGGCGCTGGGGCAGGCAGTTGTTCGGTAGCCTCCAAGCTGCTCCGGGATAATGAGAGGCTTTAAGTACTTTATGATAGCTTAAAGGATCATTCTCAGCAATATTATTGATAATAATTATTATGATTGCGATTATTACCACTAATGATGCGGCCATCTTTTTTCAGCTGGTCGGATTAGAAAGGATTCTGTCGGAATGAGAATGAGAGTGGACGGTGTGAAAAGTGGAGGAGGACGGTATGGAGAGGAGGAGGAGGAGAGGGCTTAGGTAGCATTACCCACAAGGGCTACAGTAGTGAGGGTGGAAGCAACCAAGATACACACACACACACACACACACACACACACACACACACACACACACAACTTGCTGTAAGAGTGTAGGAGGCTACAAGGGATAGGTGGAAGACATCGATGTGGTAGTCAGACAGGTGCCAGGCTGGTGTGAGGGAGTTGTCATGTAACACAAATGTTCCTCGTATGGTTCTCCATGGAACATTCCTCCTTCTTGCCTTCCTTGCAACATCCCTCTCCTCATGGAACAGCAGTCTCCTTATAGAACATTCTTCTCAGTAGAAAACAGTGTGAGGCAGATTCCTTGATAAAACTATTTTTTTTTTTTTTTGCATTACACTTCTGTCGTATCCTGTAATTGTAGACAAGGAAAAAATCTGATTGCTTACCATTGCCCGGACCTCACCTTAGTTAGTGTACGTCGTGTCGAACTCTGTTGCACTGTCTGTCTGTCTGTCTCTGTTACTCCCCGTGTATGTGGTTGTCGGAAACATAGATCACTAATTGATGACAATATGTTTCAAGTTGTACAGGATATGATCCTGGCATTTGCTCACCCCGCCCTGTGTCTGACCTCATCTGATTAAAGATAAAGAAAAAAAAGAAGTCCCACGTAGTTACCATCGACTGGTCTTCTTGTTACATAGAGGATTGGTTTTTTGCTCTGTGTCCTAGTACCGGGAACGGCGCGTCGTATTTGGCGAAGACGACGGCGTTAAAAACGGCTTCGACGCGCGCGTTCGGGACGACTCTGACGGCTGGGGAGGGAGGGTGACTTCGATGGCTGGGGTACGAACGACATCGATGGAGACAGACGACGGCCAGTGTTGCCGTTCGTATATGCTGTTCGTGTGGACACATCTACATTTTCCATTGTATTGTGATATCGCTGGGCTTAAAGTGATGGTGTCTTAGGGTGAATGATGGATCACATGATGGACCAGAGTGGTGTACCGGTTAGTCGAGTTCCTGCCCAGGGTCGAGTGTACAGGTTCGAATCCTGGTTGCGGCATTCGGTTCACAGTCAACCCAGCTGTTCGTCCGCCCCTAGGGGTTTAGTCGACATAATGGGTACCTGACTCAGGCTAGGGTATATATATATATATATATATATATATATATATATATATATATATATATATATATATATATATATATTACCCGTGCCAAAAATTATTGTTCTTAAATGACTTTCACTCGAGCCCTTGGAATCTTGCATGTGCTCGGCCTCACTCTTGCTGTTTTCATGTAGAATCGGGTTCTCCTGTAGTACCCGGCGAAGTGGTGTTCGCAAATGGCTATTCAGTGGTATTAATACAACACAATTATTGTAGTTTATAATTTCGTTCTCGCCAGTTGTTCATTCAGAGTTAGAGGAACGCTTGGTGTAAAACTACAGGGCGAGGTTACTCTCCTTCGTTTGGCGTAGCTCGTTAACCTTGAGGTAATTGTGAATCTGGCCTCACGCATGGGAGTTACTGCACGTTAAGTATGATCCACACACTGGTATCAACTGCTGCACAAACCGGTTGATTTTTTTTTTCCGTTCCAGAGATTCTGCTGCTGTATGTGAAGTTGTGTCAAAATTATTGAATTAATTCTTTTTTCCAAGGTCTCTAGATTTCTTTTTTAGGATGTTCAGAACCAGTTATCGGTAAAGAATTCAAACTACGTTCATTAAGGATAATGAGAATAGTTTTTATTTAATCAGACTCTGATAAGATTTCACTTTTTTGTTCCAGTGTTGCCATAGTTGTTTTGGAATCGGGTAAAATAATACTGAAAAGGCAGATCACCATTTTCTCATAGCTAACGTTGATACAGATCGCCTACGGCAAAATAAAGATGAGAGATTTTGTCTTTGGTGGCGTAAGAAATACTGTGAATTAATACTCTAAAGGTTTTTCGGTGTCATCGATTTAATGTAGGTTCATACATCCTCTTTTCTCGATTTATGTAGATGTGAACTGTAGGATTTGTGTGTGGTTACAGAGGTAGGGATGTTGGTTGATGGTGAGCGAGAGGCACGAGAGAAAGAGAAGAGGCATCAAAGAAGGAAGTGATGAGAGGAAAGAGAGAATGGATTGGGAGGGAGAGTGTAGGATTGGGGAAGCGGAGGAGGAAAAGCGCTAAGAAAGAGGAAAGGGGAAGAGTCATTGGAGGGAGAGTGCTCAGGAGAGGGAAGAGACGCGAGAGAGAAGACTGAGGGAAAGGGAAAGAGACAGGGGAGGGAGAGGACTGGTGGAAGGTAAAAGTCATATGAGAAGGAAGGGTCACGTACATGTAAGGTCTCTGTTGTCACCTCCGTACTAAGGACCGGAAACGCAAATCATAATGCCCACTTCAGCCCCATGTTTTAACTGTCAGAAGTAATAAGACTGTGCTCCCTACACACCCACACGACACGCATTCTCACGCCGAGTCTCACGCCATAGCCTCCGGAAAACTCGTCAGGAGAACTCTACTTCCCCAGGAAGATCCGCCGGCACCCCCACTACGACTCGTCTCAGTCGCCAGCCACCATCGCGAGGTGGATCGACGAGGCTGGACCAACTGCAAGATGAGGAACCACCATGCCTGGTCACCCCACCGTTCCTCATGACTTGGTCATTGTCAGTTTGTTTGAGCATATATTAATATTAGACGAACAGAAAGAACATGATATATCGAAGGTGTCCACGTGTGCCAGGGCTGTGTTATTAATACGAGGAATAATGTCTTGAAATAACATATTCCTCCAGAGGGAAAAATGATAAAATTTCCAGCGTTCATAAGTTTGTTAAGAGAGACTCCCGTGGTAAACGTACGTCCAGGTTCATTATCGTTCTCAGAAGAACAGCAATCGTCATTGCAGCATCATGCCTGTCGTAAGTTCCTGCGACCCCTGCTCTTGCGTCAGTCAGTTTCTTCTCCATTTCTTGCGTCTTTCGTGAGTCATTTCAGTTTTTATCTGCTCGCTTCTTTGACCACCAAGACTTTGTTTCACCACTATCGTCGACACCATCCTCAGTTCGCTTCTTGCATCATCACCAACACCATTATCATCATCATCATCACCACCATCATCATCATCATCACCATCATCATCATCACCACCACCATCATCATCATCATCATCATCATCATCATAATCATCACCATCACCATCATCATCATCACCACCACCACCATCATCATCATCATCACCATCATCATCATCACCATCACATCTTCGTCGTCGTCGTCCTCTGCACGTTTCATGTGCCAGTTTCTTGCTACATTCTCAGGCTAGTGTAAAACTGGCATGTTTACATTATACTATATCCCGTGGTGTTCAGCATGTTGCCCGGGTGGCAGGTACATCATGGAGTGCGTGAGGGTGTGTGTGGTGGTGGTGGGGTGGTGGTAGGAGGTAGAGGCCTGCAGGAGGGGACCAGGGGACCCGCCGCCACCGCCACCGCCGCGCGCCGTGGTAGTGGCTGCTGAACCACCACGCCCACCGCCTACAGCGTAAGCCCGGTAGCTGCCGCCACACACCCGCCCCACACACCACTGTTATCAATTTGTTCATAACTCCTGCCAGCCGCAGCTGTTCATGCTGGGTGGGTCGGGCAGGAGCCAGGGCCAAGCAAGGCGATGTGTCCCGACCCGGACGGGGCAAGATAGTGGTTGTGCTGGTGCTTCTACCCGGCCAGGCCAGGAGTTATGTCTGGACCTGGACCATGTAAGGCGCTGGGACATTTTCTCTAAACAAGGTGGTGTATTTAGGCCTGGGACTCGTAAGGTAATTCTCCGTGGCCAGGCGAGATGGTACGTGCCGTCTTGTCTAGGCCATTAAGGTAGCGTATTGTGGTCTGACAACTTATTGCGTCCTGGACAGGCAGGTTCGTCTGTCCAGGTCATATACGTTGGTGTTTTCTAGCCGAGGAAGGCGGCAGGCCTTGGCCAAGCACCGTTATGTGACTTGACTAAGCAAGATTGCAGGCCGTGGTCTGGCAAGGTGGTTCGTCCTGGCCAAATAATATTGCTTTTATCTTGGCCACGCAAGATGATGCTTCCTGGCCAGACAGGGAGTCTCTTGGTCACATATGGTGATGCGAAATGGACAAACGAAGTAGTATCTTCTGGCCAAACAAGGTGATTCCTCTTGGCCAGCTTGGTGGCACATCCTGGTGAAGGCGTCACAGAACCAAACGTAGTTAGACACATCAGTGGCTGATTTGCCTTCATCATCATACTTCCGGGATCTGTGGACGCCATCCAATGTTCAGTAGTGTAACAGACACGGGTGATGAGGGAAACGTGGTACTGGATGGGAAGTTACAGTATAGTTGATGATGACGAGTACACTGAACTTGACACACCACCGCAAGAGTTCATTGATACGGCTGTGTATGGCTGGGAGGGTCGTGGCGGCTGCAGGAAGTGAGTGGCAAGCAACCTATAATTAGTAGAGGAGCCAGGAGGCCCAGGCTCTCACCCTACCTGGTGAAGCTATAATGTGGTGGAGAATTCTCAGTGGCTGAGAACAACGCTCCGTCTGATTGCCCAGCTGTGGTAATAGAGCCTAGATTGGATTGGCTTGTAAGGACTGGAGGCTAAGATTGCTGCGGCTCTTGTGTCTGGTATGTAGTAGCACTTCACCGTTTGAAGTTAAACTACACGAAGTTATTTTTTTTTTTTTTTTCTAGTTGGATCTCGAGCAAATTGTTTTGACTGCGCTTCCTGTAAGCTGTGAGCGAGAGGGACGGACACCCGACATGACAATGACTAATATTTCATCACAGAACACTGGAAGGAATTATGACCTGACGTTTTAATCCGGGGTACCGAAGAGGGTGGAGTCCAGCAGCGGGATAACGTCTGGTTTTATAGTCTGTGATCGTACATAAATATGATCTGCCTCAGATAAATGCATGGTTGGAAACTGTGTAGCAAAAGATGCTTAAATATTCTCTTCTCGGTCAGCTGTCTGTTTGATATTCAAATCGATATTTATATATATATATATATATATATATATATATATATATATATATATATATATATATATATATATATATATATTTGTGTGTGTTGGATCAAATATCTTCCGTGCTTGCCACATATTTTTTAGATCGATTCCAAGTGATACAAGTGTCTGGTTACCCTGTGGTATAGAGCTATTGAGTCGTCAGGAGCACATCGTAATTGGCCAGGTTTACAGATGGCTAGGCATCTGCCATTTTTTTTTTTTTTTCGTAGACTGCACATTATATTACATCAAAAGAATATCAACGACTTGGTTCGTAAACCCAGCTCTAGGCCACGCAGCTGGCAGGAAAAAGACAGACTCTCGCTCCCTGTGCTCAAGGCTTGTAAAGTTTCGGATGCATGAGCGCCTAGTGTAGGGATCCCCTAGTCGATAATGGTGTGGGATGATGCGTTACAGATCATTTGTGTTTATGGCGCTGCGTCTTGGAAGTAGACGTTGGCGCGTATAGAACGGGAGTGAAGTGTAGTATTACCGTGAGGCCATTCTACCGCTTGACTTGCGACTTGCCAGAAACGCCGAAAGTGATTTATCCGAAGCCATTCCTTCCCAGTTGACAGTGTCAGGTATCGTTTCCACTGATATAAAAAGAAGAATAATGCCAGTCACAAACTGTGATGTGGAACGAGAATATTTTTTTTTCTTTGTCAGGCCAGATCATCCACAGCGTCATGGACCAAAATGTTGTCCTAGAAATGGTTCAGTTCTCGTGACGTGTAGAATTTATAACGGCATTGTGTTGCTATTTACAACGTGCTAGATATTTGAACTAATTTGTTAAAAGTTTTTCCCAGTTTCCATGCTTTCTGCCTTTCCCAAAACGTTCTGATAAGTTCCCAAGTACACTAGACATCATTTTCAAATTGGAATATCTGAAATCAGTCTTGCATCAAAAGCAACGCCGTCCATCTCTTCCCAGAGTTGTAAATGCTTGAAAATTCCACAAAACCCGTTGCTTTCCCAGGCGGGAAATAACTTGCCTCCAACCCTTCCTACAGCTTTTAAGAATTTTCGAAATACACTCCCAAGTTTCATGAACTGTGCTTACAGACACCAGAATATCGTATTAGCTTTTATCATTACCGTGCTTTCGTACTCCTTGTGGCCAAACACCGTACTCTCTTTTCAAGACTTTCTTAATCTCAAATCTCGAAGGATTATACTCATCTTCCAGAACATCAGCACCTCAGAACCTGTATTACCTTTCCTAAAGTATTAGAAATTAGCTCCTCGTTATTCCCAATATCACGTATTTATAGTATCGCACCTTAAACCAAGTCGGCAGTTCAGACCATCGTACAGCCGATTTCCAGAGTCTTGTGCCATGCAGCCTTTGTCCCGTCGGAATATCAGAGGAACTGAATACACGAGACGCGGGTTTAGCTAATGATACAGTGTCGCAGTCTCGCGTGGGGCGTAGCTAATGTCGGGTAATAAGTCGAGAGCTCGGCTGGGTAGGCAGAGGTCCGCAGGCATTATCGGGACATATGATACCAAGCCTCGCACTGATCGCGATTCATGGGCGGCTTGACCAACACGGCGAGCCCGTGTGACAACGGTGATGGCAGTTTCTGGTGGATTGATGTTGGATGGTGTTGTTTGGCGTTATCTAATGTGACTGTTCTTTCCGAGTCTGGGAATTGACCCTGGGTAGCCATCAGTGATCATAAGATCACGGGAGTCGGACGTGTGTTATCACAGCGCTGGTGTGACGTAGTGCGGTATACACACACACATCAGAGAGAAACGGTCGCGTGTGGAAAGGGACAACAAGTTTTCTGTGGCTTTCTTGTACTGGAATGTTTGGTCATGATGTGGTGGGCTGCGTGGTGCTTTGCATGTGTGTGTGTGTGTGTGCGCACCAAGCGTGCCTGAGCCTTGTGCTATGTTCAGAGCTGGTCTCCTCGTATCGGTCATACACACACACACGACGGCCACCACAAGTACTCCGACTCTACAATGAATCAGAGTACGTGAATGTTAATCCATTCAGGGGATCCGCCGAAATATAATCCAGAATTAGAAATGTGATAAATCTTTTTTTTTCAAATCCACTTCTTTTGCTGTGTTTGGTCAGGCAGCCAGGAATATCGGTGCGGAGAGGCTTCATCATAAGATATAATGTTGCGGAGTTTGTGGAGGAGAGAGAGAGACAAACAAGTTTTTCAGAACTCATAATTAAGGGGTGCGCCTCTCGTGTTTTTCACGCGTTAAGGCTGGGGCGTTGTTTCCAGTTAGAGAGGCGACGCCACAATAGTTTTTCGTGGTATGTATCGGCGTAGGTGATCGTGGTGCCCAGTGGATTAGTGACGGAAATGATAGAGAACGAAGAAGAAAAAGAAAATATGGTGGCGTGTGCACACTTAGTACCATTCACACTCACATTGGAACATGCATACATGCTTCGTGGAAAGCATGAACACACACACACACACACACACACTTTGAAACTCCCGCAAACACACGCGTCGAGTCACACAAGCAGAAATACACGCTGGAGAATTCAGAACTGTGCACTCAAAAGTGTTGGTGTATAGCAAGAATGGAGGAGATTCCATACCGCCTTTGGTGTACCTTGTGTGGTGATCACCATTACACAGCAGTGTTTCATCCTACTGATGAACTCAGTACATAATATACCGTACTATCCCGTGCTTTTGTTTTCTTTATCATTACACATAGGAAGACTTTCTTCTGTATGGCATTTGACTCTTTGTCCACTGCCGTGATCTTCAAAGGAAAAAGTCTACAATTGTTTTTAGTTCCAAATCAGTACTTTTGAAAAAAAAAAAAAAAAAGAATTTGGTGGGTACCTGAACCAATTTTTCGTCTTATCGCTCGCCTTTTCCCTGTCCTTACCAACTCATCTCTGTTCTGCCACATTATTTTCCCCTCTCTCCATACCCATCTTACCTCACCGTGTCTCACTCCTTGCCCACCTTGTCTGTGTCTTGACCTACCCTGTCTTCACTAACTGTGCCTCTCTCCATAGCTTTCTTCACACAGTTTTTCTATATTCTTACCATTTCATCTCGTGTCTTAAAATGGTTTTTTTTCCCCTTACATTCCCATAAACCAGTCTCTCTCTCTCTCTCTCTCTCTCTCTCTCTCTCTCTCTCTCTCTCTCTCTCTCTCTCTCTCTCTCTCTCTCTCTCTCTAATTCTCACTCTTTTCATTATTTCCATGGACTTCGATAATTCTCGTGGTCCCCTAATGCATCTTACAGCCCCTCTCCTCCTGGCAGTACCCATGGTTCCACCCCCATACCCTGCAGAGTAGCTTCCTCTAAGGCGCCTCTCTCTGTCATCATCACATTTGCATATTTTCTGTTGACCTTCCATCAGTACATAAGATTTCCCTCTATATGGTCAGTGCATTAGCCGTCACTGGCATCTTCTTCCTTCTGGCACCTGCTGTTTACCTCCACTTGAAGTTTGCTCTTTTCAAAGTTTCCTTTTTTTTTCACTTGTGCAGATAAGCTTCACCTTCGATAGATCTTAATGAAACCTGAGTAAGTATAGTTACTTTTGGTTAGAGTACGATGTCTTCGGTTTGGTTATGTTTGGTTTGGGTAAGTCTGCTTACGAGAAGTCGAGTTGACTGTTTGGTTTGGGTTTGTTAAGTTAGGTTTGGGTAGATCAGCTTAGGTTATGATTTGCTTAGGTTTGTATGGGTAAGTCTTCTTTCGAAAAGATTGATTGGTTAGGTTTGGTTGGGATAGACCCAACTTACGGAGGGTTAGAGTGGTTGTATTTGTTTGGGATAATTCTGTTTACGTAAGATTAGGTTTGTTAGGTCTGGATAAGGTAGGTCTGTTTACGTAAGGTTGGATCGCTTAGGTGTGTTAGGGGTGGGTCATTTTACGTAAGGTTGGATTGGTTAGTAGGTAGTTTAGCTGTATGTCTACCTACGTTATTCATAATACCGTCTTTGATTTTTTTTTTTAGGTTAGTATTGATTCTGTCTTTGCATTACGTAAGTTTCGAGATATTCATTTACCTTTCGTTGATTAAGCCTAGATGGGTCCCTTGCTACGTGAGTTGGGGTTGCCATACATATTGGATCAGGTTAGGTTAGGCCACTTGAAGGCATGGCTCATTGTTGCCTCATTTCGAATGATTGATGGGGTCGGTAGCCGGTTACTGGCGTGGCAGTCTGCCAGCTCCTCCTGTTGTCCCCCTGCAGTATGGTTTGTCTCTTCGTATAGACAGCATTACTGATGAACCCCAGCGACATAACACGTTAAGTTTCTCGTTGCCTCGGAGGCAGTTGTTCGTTAGATATGACTTGTTTTGCCTGTTCTTCTGCACGGCCGTTGTTAATATGCGTAACCGCAATTTGTGTTAGTCTTGATTGGCAAGATGGTATTATTATTAATTATTATTATTATTATTATCATTATTATTATTATTATTATTATTATTTTTATCGTTTATTATTATTATTATCATTATTATCATTATTATTATTATTATTATTATAATTATTATGGTTTTAGCATTATTTGTTATATTTATGCTATGTTCATATGGCTTGATGTATCCTGCAAAACGCTGTGTTTTCTATGATATATTTTCGTTTCTTGAGTTCTTCCTGTAGTCGCTTTGACTAACAAGAACTCGCCACCATCACGTGTTCAGAAAGTGTATTCTCTGTATCCTGCAGGACTCTTTAACCCCACGTCGTACCCCATCAATCAAGGAACATTGCGAGATAAAAGTTGTAGAGGCGTTCAATTCTCATTCTAAGTTTGGTGGTCTATAATCAAGGATCGAAGGTTCGTGGAAACATATGATTTCGAGAAGTGTGTTTTGTAGGACGTAAGCGCATTATTTTTACATGTTGCTCTCGTTTCGTACCTGCTTTTAAGCTACAAACTTATCCCCATTTGCATTATTTTTTTATATTTTTTTTCTCTATTGATTGACGTTGCTTTGTTTTTTATTACCAGTTACTTATTTCATGTCAGTATATATATGGTAAAAGTGTACTTGAAGTCTCGCTACTCTGGTGTCACTGGCTGTTTTACAATAAGCCTTCATCCTTGACGTAAGGCCTTCCTCCAGCCTCCTCGCACATGGAGCCCTCGTCGTGGTCTGTATGCATTTGCGTACAATCATACATCTTTCGGGTTTGCGTTAACAGTGGATTTTCTTGAGGTGAGTTATGCAATCTGATAAGATTTGATGTGAACACCTTCATCCTGCTGTCCCAAAAGATCAGTGTTATGATGCGTTATGTCCACAAAACATCTCTCAAGGAAGCCAATTCTCCTCAGGTAAAATCCACTGTGTCTTTACTGCTGAGGGCAGATCTCCACTCACGCCTTCGTTTCGTGGGGATTGTCTGGACTAGGAGATGTCAACGACAGTAGTATAAGATTAGCAGGGTGATGGAGCCTTGGCCTGAGCCAAGTAGTTACTTTTTAAGTCATTGAAAGTTGGCCAGTTCTTCAGTGGTGGTATTCTGTGGGTTTAAGACACCATTTCTGTTCTTCGTTTTCGGAGAGCGTGTTTGTGTTCTCCTTTTGGTATCATCACTGTTGAACAGTAGTCTGTGATGTCCTCAATAACGTACTTTTCTCCATCATCGCAGGCACCTTCAGGGTTAAGTGCCTCATCATTATCATGAGCATCCTCTTGTGTTCAGTGCCTCAACACCATCATCATCATCATAAGCACCCTCTGTGTTCAGTGCCCCCACATCATCGCTGGCACCCTTTGTGTCTATCATTGTGGCATTATCATCTTAGATACGATCTTTATCTAACACTGCGCCCATCATCATCATCATCATCATCATCATCATCATCATCATCATCACAGGGACGCTTTTGTCATTGCTGTCCCCTTCATCATGATGACAGGCACCCTTTGTATCCAGCACTGTCCCCATCATCATCAGAGTCACCCTCTGTGTCCAAGCCTTGCCACATCATCATTGGGGACACTCTCAAAATCAGCACTTCCCCGTCGTCATCACCACCGTCTGTGTCCAACCCCTGCCTCTCATCATAGTGTGGCCATCACTACCAGTAACTGGATATTTTAATCAACAGTAATTGTCAGCTCATACATATTACCCACGTTAATAGATACTCGTGTTGGACCACGCATCCTCCCACACCCTCCTCCCCTCTTCCTTACCCCCAGTATTATCACCTCCTTCCTCCCATCTCCCCCTCCGCTAATATTTCCACCCCACCCCTTCCCTTACCACTTCCACTCCCTCTGTTATTGCCGTTCCCTCCCTCCCTCCCCCCCCTCCTCCTCCTCCTCCTCCTCCTCCTCCTCCTCCTCCTCCTCTCATCCTTCATTGTTAACTTGTCCCGCCCCTTATCTATCCCTCTTTGCCAGTATTACATGTCCTCTCCCCCTCTTCCAGTATTACTGTCCCCTCCCCCTCTCGCCAACTAGTATTAACGTCCCATCTCTCTCTTCCTAATGTTAATATTCCCCCATCCCTTTTCACCTAATGTTAATATCCTTATCCTCTCCTCTCCCTCCCTATTGATAACATCCCGTCTCCTCTCTCCCTAGTACTAGCATTACTCCCATTCCCTCTACCCTTTGGGTAGAAGAAAACCTGTTGGACTGTATAGAAGAGAAATTAGAGGAAGTATGTTTTGGAATGATTGACTTTGTGGTGTACCCCGCCCAGCGTATCAACAGGGAAAGACAGCAAAGAAAACGTCAGATGTCTCGTTTTTATCATGTATTAGTAACTTGGAGTTTCGTAGTAGAGAAACAGAAAGCTAGCGGTGGAATGGTTTAATTTGTACGTAAGCCAAATTTAATACAGCTGCGTCATATGGTCGAAAGTGTAGCAGATGGATATGAACAAGTTAGAGAGAATTCAGAAGCACTTAGCAAGCAAGATGAATGGTCTGGAACATGTGGACTGTCATAAGAGGTTACAAACAACAACAGCGAAATGATTTTTGCCGTCTAGAAAGGAGGAAAAGACACATGTATACAGAGCAGTAGATTGACAGCATCAAGAGTAACAACACACGACATCTGAAACCACCCGAGCAAGGAAGATACAGAGCTGTTCATTATGTACTGGTACCTGAGAGTGAGGTACATGAGAATATTTCAAAAGGATGTCACACAATGATATGTAAAGACTGTTCGCTGTAATGCCAGGGGGAAAACAAGAAAGAAACGCGGAGAAATATCCAGATGTTTAGAATTTGAAAATCTAAAAGAATATACGATTTGCGATTGACGTCAGTCCATGATGAACTTCGGATTGGCATTTTACGCAATGACTGCGGCGGCGGAGGAAATGGTGTTGTTCATCATGCATGACGTGTGGTGAGCGCTACGCGCCTGCCTGTCATATTTGGGAAAATGTTGTAGATATTCACCGTGGGCAGTCAGGTACTCCCCAGATATTAACATTTCCAGTGTTAACATCCCCACCCTCCCCTCTTGCCCAGCCCACAGAATAATCATTTCCTCCCTCTCTCTCCCTAGTGTTAATTATTGCCTCCCTCTCTCTCCCTAATGTTAACATCCCCTCTATCCCCTCACCGATACCACCATCTTTTACATCCCCTATCCCCCATCCCTTCTTTCTCCTAGATTGATCTCTCCCTCCCTCCCCTAACATCTCCTCCCATCCCTCTCCTTCTCCTCCCCAAACTAAACCCTCCTCCTCCCCAACCTTAACCCTCCTCCACCTTCCCTTAGCAGTAAACTCCCACATCCTTCCTCTCACCTCGCACCTGTTGAACCAATTATTGTCCTCCTGCTGCCTCCACACACACACACACACACACACACACACACACACACACACACACACACACACACAGAAGGAAGAATCGACAGAGGAAGGAGAGAGAGAGAGATACAGAGTAGGGAGTGCTAGTGGAGTAGGAGGAAGTCAAAACCCTCACCTCAGTTACCCCCCCCACCCCCACCAGACCAACACCTCCACAGCGGCCCACGGGAGCGGAGAGAATCGGGTTGAGCGCTTTGCATTCCTCATCGTATAGCGGAATTCGCTACCGTGTCGTCATGCGTTTTACTTCGCGTACTCGCACTTCCCATGTGTCTTGCGTATATAGGCCTACGTATGTAAGGAAAACGGGGTTATTACGCCGTATCCCGGGGATATCCTGGGTAGTGTATACAAACTGGTGTTGGCCATCTCGTCAGGCAGCTGGTAGGAGATACGCTATCTCATTAATTGGTGGATTACGTCAAGATTTATAGCAAGATACGTGTATAGATTAGTGCTTAAATACAGCGTGAGGCGAATGTGAGTAGCGCGTATCTTACTGTCTTGGCCTGGACTGCTCTCGTTCCTGCCCCCTTATCCCTTGGATAGATAAGTTTACCAGGAGGAGATTGAGATAAGCGGACATACTTTCCACTGAATGACGACAACGGGAGCATCATTATGCACCATATATGTATACGTAGCTTTACGGTTTACGCTGATTATAAGTATAAAGTTCAAATAAATGGAGGCCGGATTGGTGTGGCCGGAGTCTGTGTTCCAGTAGCCATCGTATAATTATGTAAAACATCTGTGTTATTGCACTGGTCGCCATCCTCTATAATCAAACACTATACACGAGGGCTCACTGCTTCTGTTGTATGATTATCTGATGAGTTACAAAGCATAATTATCATGGGTGATTGCTGCCCCGAGATAATTACGTGGCGAGACCAGTGATAATCACCCTTAGATAGTGTTACATTAAGAAGCATTTCGTGCGCATTCGTAATGGCAGAACGACCTTTATATCTATCACCGGGGGTAGGACGATAATTGCCAGTCACAGCATATCTTGCAACATCATGGAGAAGTCGAATTATAGACAATTATAGCCTCGGCCGATAATTATAAACCCGATGATAATTGGAGAGTTCTGGTTGTCACTGAAAGGAAGAAGGAACACGCATATCCTTAGGAACGTTGACTTCTGGGAACAGCTGTCATCCGTATAATTAATACCTAGCCGAGAGAGAGAGAGAGAGAGAGAGAGAGAGAGAGAGAGAGAGAGAGAGAGAGAGAGAGAGAGAGAGAGAGAATCTTTTTTTTTCCTACACACAGCATTGATCTGGAAGGGTGTCGTGGCCCTTTCTCTCATGAACACTCCCTCTGGGAGCAATTCCTTTATATCACCTCTTACATTTTTTTTTATCCTATCTTCATTCTCTTCTTTTCGGTCTTTAACACAAAAAATGGTCGATTCTAAAGAGGTTAGTTATTACCCAGAGCCGAGTCTCAGTGGTGAGGACACGTCGAAGTAGCGCTACGGAAGGGTTCTGTTGGGGTGGACCGGGAGCGTCATCTACACTTGATTCTCGGGCGCCAGTTTGTGGATTATATGTCAGGATTCTCGGGAAATTCATACCAGCTCGGGCAACCGAATCGTCGATTTCTTAGTGGTCAACGAAAGACGGTGGTGGGCCAGGGATGATGATTTTTTTTTTTTTTTTGGACTGGGAGTGGGGGAAGCTGATGGTCACATGTGAGTCGGTCTCTCTCCACTGACCGTTTGGGCAAAAGTTAAAACGAAACCCACTTTACTTTTTTTTATTTTACTGCGACAGATACTGTTAGCAGTTTTAACATTTTTTTTTTTGTATTTATTAACTCCTCGTGTGGATGGAAGCCATCAACGTACCTGACCTCCGAGTTGGATTATACTCTGTGGTATCTGGTGGTAGCTGACTCTTCTTACGAGATGAATATTGCTCTTGATTGTGTTTCGAACTCTAACTATATATATATATATATATATATATATATATATATATATATATTTTTTTTTTTTTTTCTTTTAAACTATTCGCCATTTCCCGCGTTAGCGAGGTAGCGTTAAGAACAGAGGACTGGGCCTTTTTTGGAATATCCTCACCTGGCCCCCTTCTCTGTTCCTTCTTTTGGAAAAAAAAAAAAAAAACGAGAGGGGAGGATTTCCAGCCCCCCGCTCCCTCCCCTTTTAGTCGCCTTCTACGACACGCAGGGAATACGTGGGAAGTATTCTTTCTCCCCTATCCCCAGGGATATATATATATATATATATATATATATATATATATATATATATATATATATATATATATATATATATGATTTTATGAGATCTTGGTAACACTTACAGTATTGAGGTGACGAGTTTGTGTTGCAGGTGACGGTTTTGTGAAGATGATCTAGTGTTGTGAAGGAGAATCATAACCATCACAGACGTAGCATATTGTGAAGCGAGTCTCTCTCTCTCTCTCTCTCTCTCTCTCTCTCTCTCTCTCTCTCTCTCTCTCTCTCTCTCTCTCTCCTTTGTATGAGCGAAAAAAAAAGAGAGGGATCGCTCTGATTGGCCACCAGATGTTGCTGCTGGTGCTAAGAGCCGCTCAGGGCGGATTCTTGTATTCATGAGTGTTACTTATCCATATGGCGAAGTGGGATGCAATTACAGTTTTAATAGCTTCATAGATCAACTAATTACTGGCAATTAGGTGCCTTAGGATACCGAGGGACTCGATCGGGAGCATTTTTCTTGTGTCTTTATGTTTCTGGGAGTGTTAGTAACGTGGTATTAGGGCCTTCGGGGATATTACACTGGTGCATCGAAGACTAGCATATTCAATGTCCAACCTGGCTCGTACGCTTCTCTGGCTGGCTGGCTGGCTAAGGACATTGTTTAGCCATGATACAACACCTGTGTCTGACACTGTCATGTTGAAGTTTTAGCCATGACGCCGGTTCTCGTGTTTTCAAAGGTAGTTGGTTTATGCAATATTCAGCTTTGTGATCTGCGATTCCAGAGCTGGATTGCTTGATTATCTGCCCCCTCTTTTTTTATGCTTCGAAGTCTGGTTTCTTAACGAATTTAACCTTGCTGTTAGGCACATCTGGAAGACTAAGCGTGGCATTTGGTTTTCAGCCTTACGGCTATACTTTTGTATATAACAGAATTTAGTTTAGCTCGGCAATTATCTTCTTGGATCTCTTGTCAAGATAATTTCGGTTCTCATCACCGCTGTGAGCTTTCGCTCTTGCAACCTCCCAGTCTCCGTGCAAAGTTCTGGTTTAACATGCAAACTTTTATGATTATGTTGCCCTCTCTCTCTTTATGGCGGCAGCCTCTCCTGTAACAACTGATGACCTCGGTATATCATTATGGTAATCCTGGAAATTCAAACTTCGAAAATGTGGTGATCACCGTTTTTCGTTTAAGACGATCTTTCCCATGATGAACTTGATGTCATGTTCCCTCGCTCACAGTGATCGACCCTGTCACTGCGTCTTCCTGTTCACATTACTGTGCATCTTCTTGGCACCTGTTGAATTAGCTATTTTTTTTTCCCTGATTAAACTGTGAAGGTTATAGGTAGCGCGAGACACGTGTGGACAGACGGGTTGAGCGCGTGTTGGCTACTTAGTAAGCGTGGGTTTTCAAGAAGCTGCAGTATATAACATGTGCCAACGGGACTCAAGAAAGTCAACGAATACTTCAGTTTTCAGATGTATTTGAAGATTGATGAAATGAAAATGTTTGATTAGTAAGAAGAGAAATTGAAAGATAAGTAGTTCCTGTTGCAAGTAACAAAATTGTACCTTTGGGGAAAAAAGAAACTGGAGAGGGATGGTGATGGGCAACAACCAACAGAGTTTGAAAATGACTGGACGAGTATAGGGCATTGGCGGCTTGATCGATGGAGCAACTGTCTTATCCATCTCGTGACGAGGGCTCGGGCTACTGCTGTTCCCATGTTTCTGGAGGAGGTCCATGATTTCTCCCATATTAGTTGAAGACGAGAGGGGGTGTCTGTTGGGTAGATCACTCCTTACACCAGCGTTAAAGTCTCTACGTTCCGGAGTTGGATGAAGGCAGAACGTCTTTAAAGACTCGTGGGGAGGGAGTTATTTTCATCAGCGAAATGTTGCTGGTATGCGCCTTATGTGCCGATATGATTGACAGGTCACTTTTGGGGTGACTTTCAGCACGGGAACTCACGAGTCAGGCTAAGATAAGGAGTCGTTATGACTTGGATTATACCTGTCTAGGCTCATTCTTCCCCGCCAAACTGATACCACCTTGACGACCAGATGAGCTCATAAACAAGGCCGGGTAGTTTCACGGGTGGTTTATGTCCTTTAGCAGAGGTAGGAGGGAATCTCCTGGCTTACCGCCATCCTCTGAAGATCCTAAACCATCCAGTAAACATAAATGAGAGTCCTGGAACACACAAATGGCGGCTACCGACTTGACGATCTGCACTCACTCACCCCGGATGAACACCCCTCAACAAAATATGAACGATAAATCCGAGAATATTACGACTCAAAATGAAAAGAGAAAAAAAAAATGATGCGTCGGTAACCTGTCACATAAATAACGTGGACTGCGTCGCAGCGGCACAAAGTGTGTAATGATACAGACGGGCAGGAGTGAGGGGCAGCGGAGGAAGCTGTTAGATTATAATTATATTTATCCCGTCCAGCGGAGTTACCAGTGTTGCTAGAGACCTGGTTTATTGTTTCTGTCGCCGTCCCGTGATGTATGGGCGAGGACGACCCTCCCAAACGTATTTCTCGCTGGCGGCACGTCGTCTTCAACGCCGTCACCAGAGCGGACACCTCCGTCGACGTCGCCGTCAGCCCCACCATTAGTGTTATTACTACCATGATTACCCTACCACCGTACGTCATCAACCACCACCATCGCTCCACCGTCATTAATGTCCTCACCACCCCTCCATCAGTTGTCATCAACACCATCATCGCACCACCATGGATGTCATTATCCCCTGCCATCGCTCTGCTCTACACCATCAGTGTCTACACCACCGCAACAACAGAATGCCATCACCATCCCATCCCCACCACCACTAGTATAATCACCACCATCACTCCATCGCCATTAATGTCCTCGTCACCATCACCTCATCATCACCAGCACTGCTCCCACTACCTCATTACCATGAACACCCCTCTCCCTACCGACCCCCTTTCAACGGAATGATGGTGTTACATGACTTCAGTAACCCTGCCAGAACACGGTGGTTAAGCCTCCAGTGGCAGAGGAAGGGGAGACCTACAGGTACCAGTGTGTGAGCACTGTGGCATGTGACATCCCCGGGTGTTGAGTCATTCATTGTTACAACAAAGTGATAAGAAATGAATGAAATGAAATTCTTGTACTTGACGTTAATCACCAGAACCATTTGTAACCTACTACTACTACTCCTACTACCACTACTGCTACCACTAGTACTACTACTCCCACTCCTACTACTACTACTACTCCCACTCCTACTACTACTACCCTGTATCAAGCAAAGCTTTGGACCTTTCTTTCTTTCTTTGGACTTGCCTTCTTCTTATTACCTTTCTACCCTCTTGAGTCTTGTCTTCAAATGCCTGTGGAGCTCTGATTAATTTCTTCAGTCTTTTTCTTCACCATTTTTTTCCTTTTACCCCAGACGACCTTGATAAGGTTAAGTTTTGTTCATGCTATGTAGGTCACAATTAAAGAAAAAGAGGAAGGTGGAAATCGGCCTCGGGAGCAGCAGCAACAGCAGCAATAAATGTGACACTCTGGGAGGAGAACAGGAGGAATAGGAGTGATAGCAGCAGTGCCAACAGCAACAGTGACTTGAGGGACAGTAGGTAACTGCAGTGCCAGATGTAATAGTGATTTGAGGGACAAGAATATTAGCAGCATCAACAGTGACACGAGGGATAATAATAACAGCAGTGCCAGCAACTGCAGTGACATGAGTGACAATGATAACAGCAGAACCAGCAGCAACAGTAACATGAGGGACAATAATGTTAGTGACAGCAGGAAAAACGATGGGTTTACGTCGACAGTCAAGTCAACACACAAGACATTAATGGCAACGAAAATGACATGGACGAAAACAGAGACAACAATAGCAAGAAAAAGAAGTACAGTGACAACACCCCCAAGGACAGAGGCAAGGACAAGGATGAGGACAAATGCCGCAAAAATGACGACAAATCCACCCAAGTTGACAGCGCGAGTAAATGCTCCTAATGCGACAAACGAGGAACAAACAAACCAAACCAGACGTAACAAAAACAGAGACGCTGATCCAGGAGTGACATCAAAAGCAGATGTTTGTATTGCTTCTTTTTTTTTCGATCACATATCGGGCGATAATGACCCATGAGGGTATCATAACTTACACACTGTTTCGCCAGCGGAATCTGTTGGGTCTCTCAATTTAGTAATTCTTTTATTTAAAGGATTCGTGTGAGTGAAGCCCGGGTGTGTGGCACGGGGTGTGTTTAGGGGTATGGGTGCGTGGATGTGGAGGTGGGTGATTGTAGGCGTGGATGGACGAGATATGTGATATGTGCATATGTGATGTATATGATTGTCTCTATATGTACATACGTTTGTGTGTGTGTGTGTGTTATCTCTTTACATTGAACAGTGAGGCAGTTCTACGCTCGTGGGTCCCCATCTCTTGAACTTTCTCTTTATTCATAAATTTTTAGAAATTGTATACTGACAACATTAACAGTTTCATCACTTAAGTTTATTTCATTCATCCGCTTCTCCAGTGATACTTATAGAAGTGCTTCTTTACACCTTTTCAAACGAGTGTCTTATATAAATTCATGTTGTGGCTTCTGGTCGTTCTGTCTTTTTCCCCTTTGGAAGAACAGTTCATTGTCGACATCAAACTGGTTTAGAAACTGGAAGGTTGTGATCAAGTCTCCCTTTACTCTTCTCTTTACCATGGTATGCATATTTATGGCTTCTTACCCTCTCACTGTAACTCATTTAATTCTGGTGCCGTCATTGTTGCTCTCCTCTCGGCCTTTTTTTGTTTGTTCTTTTTGTTTCTTTTTGCAGTTCCGACTCTTAAAAGTGTTCCCCAGTTTTAGTTCAACATGCGTTGTGAATAGCTCGCTGAACATTTCCTTATCCATGTACTTAGACGTAATTGTTATATTTACCTGCAGACTGTGTGTGATTTATGTGTATTTGTGTGCTGCGGAGAGAGAGAGAGAGATCGTGTTGTCCCGGTCTCTACACCTTGTATATGTATACTGATTTTTTACTCCTACGTACACACACACACACACACACACACACACACACACACACACACACACACACACACCAACCTAAGCCAGGTGTGTGTGTGTGTGTGTGTGTGTGTCAGCTGTGACATAAGTCAGATTCTCAGACGTTATCTCGCATATAACTCTCTCTATCTTGCTCTGGTCTTAGACAAATGGGAACATCCGTAATTGTGAATATAATAGCGTCCTCCCCACCTTGGGTTATGTGTCTGTGTCCATATCTCCAGCTTGGACGTAAGTTATACTAGATAACAGTGTATTAGATTTGAACTTTTTCTATTGTTACAAAAAAATAAAATACGGGGCTTTTGCTTTTATTTACCTTCTGCTCATTGAATCATTTTGACATAGTCGTATGTACATGTTAAAACATCTGTTCAGTTTGTTTTCATATATGTAATGTATTTGTACTAAGCATTTTAAGCTTTTTGTGTATTCATCTATGTTTATATTTGACTGATGTTAGCGGTTTAATACTTTAGGTAGAGCCACTCCTGCCACTAGTCTCGGTGCCAGTTGCCACGCCCGTTCCACGCCACTCGCCTCACCAGTACGAGACATAGGATGATGAGACACTGATTATATATGATCCATTAAGATGATGAATTACCCTGCAGTGTCCTGTGCTTGTTAGTAATGTGATCATTTTTCATTGTATTTTTTCCCCCTGATCTTGTCTGTGTAAACTCAAGTAGAGACTTGTTTACGAGTTAAGTCATATTTGCTTGAATAAAACAGCCATATTTGCTAACCAGAGAAATACATCTGTATCTGCTATTTACAGAGAGGGAAGCTTTTACAGAGAGGGAAGCTATTTACAGAGAGGGAAGCTTTTACAGAGAGGGAAGCTATTTACAGAGAGGGAAGCTATTTACAGAGAGGGAAGCTATTTACAGAGAGGGAAGCTTTTAATATATTAGACTCGACTGGTTTTATGTAGCACTGACATGATTACCTCCCACGATCTACGTGATTTTGGGAAGTGATTGTGTAGTTTCCGAAAGCCATAAGGGGGCAACTGATTGGTGTACATAGGAAGTTTTGATAGTCCTAGACGGATTCCTGAAAATGGACGAAGCTTGGGGGTCTGGATGATTTACGCTCGTGGGAAACAGTGTGATCGAGAGACATTGGTAAGTGAATGATGATGTAAATGAATTGAAGTAAATATGTTTTATGGGAGAGAACCATGGGTTTATACATGTTGTAAAGGTGACTTCAATTTACAAAGTTTACATTTTCCGTATTGGCAGAGAGTTTGATAATGGACTGTTGTATGTCATGTTTGTTTGGTAGCGCCAGTGAAAGCGAGTTAGATGAGCAGGAAGATAACACTTCAGGTCAACAGGCAGTTGGGAGGCAAAAAGTTCCCTTCATATTCTCACATTAATATTTTTTCTCTCTCTCCCTCTCCAGGTAGGTGTACATGTATCCTGTCCAGACTTGTTTGCCAGAGGTAAGTACCTGCACCTGGGCGCTAATTGCTGGTAAATGAGTAACTACGTCTCACCCTAACTGTCTGTAAAGATATGTCTCTACGCTTGAGTGTTAATTATCTGTAAATGAATGGATGTAAAGCCGGACGGCAGGTTTGTAAATGTGTGTAGGTACACCTGGGTCTTAATTACTTGTAAATTAATGCCTGTACACCTGGATGCTGAGGACTAAGAGGCTGAGGTGTGTGTGTGTGTGTGTGTGTGTGTGTGTGTGTGTGTGTGTGTGTGTGTGTTCCTCGTGACGTACAGCACACACACACACACACCCGTGTGTTGGTACATTTTCGAAAGTAATTAATCAGAGGCGAGAGTTGGTTCACGTAGTACATTTAGATATTATGTGCTTAAAACCAATCTGCACAATTGATGGTATTGTGCATGTACACTGGGTGGTGGGTGCATGTAGGAGAGTGTGTTTTTACACCCGTCTTTTGTTACTTCAAAGCGAGGTTTGTGGATCTGGACATTGATTACCTTAAGATGAGTGATTATGCATCGGGACGGTAATTAACTCCAGTGGGTGTGGACGTGGACGTCAATTATCCGCATCCAGGTCACTGTTGCCAGTGGGAGGTAATTGCGTCATACAGAGATGTGGAAAACCCAGGCAATGAGTGGGTTGGGAAGAGGCTGTATAACCCGTGCTCGAGGTTGTGAGTATGTTGTGAGTAAGTGGGGAAGAGGCTGTACAACCCGTGCTCGGGGTTGTGAGTGAGTGGGGAAGAGGTTGTATGAGCCTGTGCTCAGGGCTTGGAGGATATATCGCAAAACATGAGTGAATTTCTCGTAGACATAAGTGGGAATGAGGTTCCAGGACCAAACAAGACAGGAGAATATAGTTTTTTCTTTAGAAATGTAAGAAAATTGTTGATTTATGAAAGGGTGATGTATATGGCTACATAAGAATATATATATATATATATATATATATATATATATATATATATATATATATATATATATTATTGTTGTGTGTGTGTGTGTGTGTGTGTGTGTGTGCAGAAACACCACTCAGAAAAGGAAACTTGGATCCTGAGCGCTTTCGTTTATTACCTCATCTTTAGAGGACTAGTTACAGAGAGTAAATAGAAATTTTTTCTGCATATATATACATATATTATCAGTTTTTCATAGCCACTCTGGACCAGTTTTTATCAAAGACCTAATTTTTTTAAGGACTCTTTTTCTAAAGGCTCTTGCAGCCCAAGCCTGCGCTTCTAACAGTGGCAGGGAAATGTAGACTCCTTTGGAGTGAGACGTTCTTTGACGAGACTGTACTGCCAGTGATACAGCCTCGCCAGAGGTCACTTTTCAGTCGCAGTGTAACCATGAATATCACCTGTGTTGGAAGATACGTCAGCGGTAGTTGACTCGTATCACCAGTTAAATGTCTTATCTTTTTTTCCGAGTTTCTAACTCAACAACCTGTTGTTGTTTACAGTGCTAGTTGTTACTTGAATGATAACATGTCACTTAGTCTCGTATTACTTTGCTTCGAGAAACATTAAGAAACTGTTACCTGCCTCTCGTTTTCCATGTGTTCCGGGATGGATGAAGAAGTGAGGACTTTTACGTGTTTCAGACCGAATATAAGTAACAACAGCTTACCTGTATTTTTACGCGTTCCATGAATAGATAAAGTAACAGTAATTACTTCGAATGTAAGATCATCCAGGTGGGATGAAGTAACTATGGACCTGTCTTATCACATGTTCCATCCAGTAAAGAGAGAGAAAAAAAGTAGCATCAACGGTCGCTTATGGCGTTAAGGTGTTGCCTGGGAGTGTAAAGTAGCGGTGATGGCTTCTAGTGTTACGTATCGCAAGGGGAGGATGAAGTAGCAATGCCTGCCTTCTCGTCGAGCTTCGTGTTGCAGGCAGATAAAATACCAGTGGGCTCCCTTGCTACGCCGCCTGAACCTTGTAAGACGAAGAAGCCACAGGGTGGGCGCTCCTGGGAGATAATTTCCAGGTGCACCATCGAGATAAGGGATGCTGCCTCTTACCTGATAATCAGACACAAGGAATTTCACCCTGATTGCACCGTCGCTCGTGGCCGTCACGCCGTTCTCGCCCTCATGCCCTCCTGTGTTAAGGGCAGAGTTCGGTTCCCCGGAGATCCCGTTGAGGTTGCCCCCGCTCTAGAGTCTGTTGGGGATTTTGCATTGAACTCCGGTAGTCCGAAAATGGTTTGCTTTTTTTTTTTTCCACACTCTTGTGGATTGAATTCTTTATCGGAGAATGCTTCTCTTTCTTTTCTATCAATCTCCGTTTATATTCCAGCTGTATTTTGTTTTTTCCTTGATCGAGTCCAGATTTCCTGTTTTAATCTTGGTACTTATTGATTGGCGATTGGTTTCCTCTCATGTAGTGTGCTGTATGACTGCTCTGGATTAGCCTGATTATCTTGGGGCGGTAAATTGATTGATTATCCTCCCAAGAGGTTCACGGAGGTCGTTAGTTGCACTTGATCTGTTTCCAGCTGAACGAAAATTGGAATCAAGGCTTAACAATGCTTCTTACGGGATTGGAACTCGTCTCCAGGGTCAGCAGAGCGGTACTGTCAGGGGTGGAAGTTTACCCGTCGTGCCCATGTGGACGAGGTGAGGAGGTCGTCGTGGCCTCTCAATGCCCTCCAGCTCCTTTGCAGGTAGCGGGATGACCACAGACGCTGATATGACTAGTATAGCGAACCATCGTTTCTTGAGACTTCTGTTGCGATGAGGTTTGCGAAGAGCCTCCCTCTCTCTGTCTCTCATTGACGCTCGTACCCGTCACCTGGTGGTGTGTAGCGGGTGTGACGGCGACACCTGTAGCCGTCACCTGGTGGTGTGTAGCGGGTGTGACGGCGACACCTGTAGTCGTCACCTGGTGGTGTGTAGCGGGTGTGACGGCGACACCTGTAGCCGTCACCTGGTGGTGTGTAGCGGGTGTGACGGCGACACCTGTACCCGTCACCTGGTGGTGTGTAGCGGGTGTGACGGCGACACCTGCAGCCGTCACCTGGTGGTGTGTAGCGGGTGTGACGGCGACACCTGTAGTCGTCACCTGGTAGTGTGTTGTGGGTGTGACGGCGACACCTGCAGCCGTCACCTGGTGGTGTGTAGCGGGTGTGACGGCGACACCTGCAGCCGTCAGCTGGTAGTGTGTTGTGGGTGTGACGGCGACACCTGCAGCCGTCACCTGGTAGTGTGTAGCGGGTGTGACAACACTTGTCTATAGGGTTTTACTGGTAGGATTCCCACACCAATTGATGTACCCATTTAATTGTTAGGTGATTCACAGCCATCATGCGGGTGACTTCCAATCACCCGGTGACTACCTTCACCTTGAGGTCCCTCTCATCTGGTGACTTCCATCATCTTGATGATCCCATCATGTGAAGAAGCTGCCATCAGCTGGTGACTCCCATCGCATGGTAACTCCAAACCCATAGTAAGCTATCCCATGCTGACCCTTCACCAAGCTGACCCTCCACCTTACAGACCCTCTGCCATTGTGTCTCCCATTATTAGGTTACTCTTTGCCATTCCCGATCTCTGCCTGAGCGCTGTGTTTTAAGCTTCGTGCAAGGTGGCCGCTAACCCAGCTGGAGTAAACAACACAGGGGTCAACATTAATCACGGTAGTAGGGGCCACAGTAATGGCCATGCTAGAATGTCCACAGTGTTGGCTGCAGAGTGGCCACATTATTGATAATGACAGAGTGGCGGGAGCATTAATAGTGGCACTCCAGTTTGTGTCTGTGTGCGTGTGTGTGTGTGTGTGTGTGTGTGTGTGTGTGTGTGTGTGTGTGTGATTAGTTTGTGTGTTACGGGAAGAGAATTTTACACTTGTGTTGTCCCGTCTCTGTATATGTATTATATATGTACTCTTATGTGTAGACACACACACACACCAGTCCGAGCCAGGCGTGTGTGTGTGTGTGTGTGTGTCAGTAGCTGGCGCACTTGCTGAATCTGTTTCATCACCACCACACACCGCCGTCCTGACACTAATCCTCTGAAAGTAGTATGTGTTAAATACGTTCCTGTCGACCTCGGCATCCCATAAAGTTAATGACGGTATTTAATCTCATTCCCGACTTTACAAATGCTTGCTTCCCTCTGAGCGACCAGCCATTGCCATAATAACACACAATTAATCCCAGGCAAGGTTAGGTCACTCCTGTACTAATTTCATGGCATCATATCGTTGGCAGTCCCTTAAGTGTCACCTGCAACAGAAAGTCACTGGCCCCCGAGGCATCACAACCATTTCTTCACAGTGCAATCAGTCTGAATCATTCCGCTCAAACGACCACCGTGCCTTGCCTCCAACCGTTAATCACCTGGACCTGAAACTACAACGAGTCTTCACTTCCAGTCGTTAATCACTTAACCGCCAACCCCCACCTACAGTCGTATTGGTAATCCCCCTCCCTCCAACACACACACACGCACGCACACACACACACACGTGGACCTAGACAAGCTCTTAGAGTTAATCTGATTCATGGTTGCTGAAATGCAACTTGTCACCCATGGAAGTGTAAAGCAGTGGGGATGGTACATAGGGAGAGAAGACTCCAGTGTGAATATTATCTAGCGTGAATTATGCTGCAGGAATCGGTTTGTGAGAGGAACATTCTCCCCAACAGTCGCCCGATTCCCACATTAGGAAAGCAGTAAAGGAGTCTGTCTGGTGGCAGGCACTAGGATAGCACACAGTTGTGTGCCTAAGGAAGTATCCAGCAAGCTGTTCACATCCGACATTAGGTCAACAAACTAGGAT